>NC_041387.1:76961704-76962203 GCF_002162155.2 Triticum dicoccoides
GGTGGCGGCGGCGGTGGATCGAGAGGGAGAGGGAACTGGCGAGGGGGAGAGGGAAGGGGGGATCGGGCGAAGGGGGAGAGGGAAGGGGGGATCCGGCACAATACTAATGGCGCACCTCACCGTGGTGCACCATTAGCATATCCATACTAATGGCGCACCTCACCGTGGTGCGCCATTAGTATTTTTTTATTTCAACTCGAGCCAACAGGTTATGTACCACCAGAACTGATCCACATCAAGTCCCCTCTACTAGCTCGACTGGTCAGCAGCCAGTTCTCACACCAGGAGGTCCTGGGTTCGACTCCCAGGCTCCACAAATTTTTTTTAGCATTTAAAAAGCTGTTTGATACTTATTTGTGTTTAAATATGTTCAAACTTGTTTAAATAATAACAGTAATATTTTTTATATAAGACAGTAGCATTTAAAAAGCTGTTTGATACTTATTTTTTTATAAGACGGTGCGCGGGGTGCGGGGGGTCGGTGGCGGCAGTTGAGTAG
>NC_041387.1:76963047-76982971 GCF_002162155.2 Triticum dicoccoides
ATACTTATTTGTGTTTAAATATGTTCAAACTTGTTTAAATAATAACAATAATATTTTTTATAAGACAGTAGCATTTAAAAAGCTGTTTGCTACATATTTTTTTTATAAGACGGTGCGCGGGGTGTGGGGGGTCGGCGGCGGCGGTTGAGTAGGGGAATCGAGGGTGCGGGGTGTCGGCGGCGGCGGCCGGTGGACTGGGGGGTGCTCGGCGGCGAGGGGGACTGGATCTGGCGAGGTGGGATAGCGATCGAGATGGAGGGGGATCGAGATCGAGTGTCCATGAAATTTAAAAATATTCATGATAGTTCAAAAAGTACCTATGAAATACAATCGAGAAATGAAGGCTACGATTTAAATACAATCGATCTTAGCTAGCTATCTGTTCACAATCTTCTTGCCCTTCTTTTTCGCAAATGGAGTTCTTCTGTGGAACGGACGTCCTTTAGGTAGGGTGGTCCTGCTTCTTCTTGTGGTGTATGCTGCTACTTCATCATCGTCGTCATGTTCGATCCTCGGGTCGCCGTACTTGTCGAAGTCTTGCTCATTGGCTACTCCATCCATTCCGATGATCTTCCTTTTGCCTCTCCTCACGACAACACGACTGGGCTTTGGCGGGTCGGTAATGAAGAAGCATTGGTCCACTTGGGAAGCCAGTACCCATGGCTCATTTTTCGCGGTGACGTTTGCGCCCGCGGTCTTGGATTTGGCTTCGTGTATAACCATGGTGGTGAAATACCGGTCTTCTTTTATGACGTTCTTGGCCCATCTGACACAGAACATCGGGACCTTCTCTCCAGCGTAGCTAGCTCCCAGATCTCCTCGATGCTTCCGTAGTATCTGTCCTTGTCGTTACCGGTGTAGGATTCCATCGTTACCCCGGAGTTCTGATAACCATCGCTCTTCATGTCCTTGGCCTCGGTGTAGAATGTGTAGCCGTTGATATCGTACGCCTCATAGGTCATCAGGTTGTGCTCAGCGCCCTGTGACAAGGCGAATATGAGTTGTTCTTCCGCGGAAGAATCCTCATGTAAAGGGTACGACAGAAGCTTCTGCTTGAACCAACGCGTGAAACATGAGTTGTGCTCTTTGAGTATATCTCCGTCCGTCCTCTGTTGGCCTCGGTCATTGTACGTCTTCTTAATAAAGGTTTTGTGCTCTACCACCCAAGGATCGACCACGTCTATGTGTTGTAGCGCGACTAGGTTTGCTCTTTCAAAGTCGGCGAGTCGACCCTCGAAGTCGACATGCATTTCGCGGCGACCCTCACGGTGACCCCATCCAGCGAGCCTGCCGAGGTGCCTGTTGACGGGCAGACCAACGGGGTTCTCGATGCCTAGATAATTCATGCAGTAGGAGATGCACTCTTCGGTCAGAAAGCCCCTGGCTATGCTTCCTTCTGGACGTGACATGTTGCGAACGTATCCTTTGATGACACCATTCCTCCTTTCGAACGGCATCATGCTGTGCAGGAACATCGGCTCGAGTTGGATGATATCCTCCACTATATGGACCAGCAGATGCACCATAACGTCGAAGAATGCGGGTGGGAAGTACATCTCAAGCTCGCATAGTATCACCACGATCTCTTCCTGTAGCCTTCTGAGTTGCCTCACGCCAATCGACTTCCGAGAGATGACGTCGAAGAAGTTGCATAGGCCAAATAGCGTTTCACAGACGTGCGCGTCCATGATCCCACGGATTGCAACTGGAAGTATCTGCGTCATCAGCACGTGACAGTCATGAGACTTCATCCCGCTGAACTTCTGCTTCGCTGGGTCTAGGTATCTGCTTATCTTCCCCGCGTAACCGTAAGGAAGTTTTACTCCTAGGAGGCAGGTGAAAAACTGCTCGATCTCCTCCTGACTTAGAGTGAAGCACGTGGGAGGGTAGTCATTTCTGGTCTTCTTGGCCTTTTTGCCTTTGCAGCGACTTTCTGTGTCCTGCTTCGCCTCATCATCATCATCATCATCATCATCATCATCATCATCATCATCATCATCATCATATATAGCGTGAAGCTCCTGCCTGATGCCCATTGATTTCAAGTCTGCCCTTGCTTTCGGCCCATCTTTGGTCCTCTCTGGCATGTTGAGCAGGGTACCAAGCATACTCTCGCACACGTTCTTCGTGATATGCATGACATCAAGGCTGTGAGGCACACGGTGGATCTTCCGGTACAGCAAGTCCCAGAAAACAGACCTCGTTTTCCATACCTTCAGCAGCGGCTCTAGCGCCTTTCGCTTCTTTCCCGGCTCTGGCGCCTTTTGCTTCTTTCCCAGCAGTGGGCAGTCTTTCCAATTTTTCAACAGCTTGTCTATTTCCTCGCCGCTCCTCATACACGGGCGTTTTCGGGGTTCGGTTTCACCATCGAACAGATCCTTGCGTTTCCTCCACGGGTCATCGTCGCGAAGCCACCTTCGATGTCCCATGAACACGGTTTTCAAAGACCCGGGATCTCTATCTAGCTGGCGATACATTGTGTCATCCATGCACCTTACGCATCCAGAAAATCCGTGGACTACCTGCCCCGCAAGATATCCGTAACCGAGATAGTCGTGCACCGTCGTGAGCAGTGCGGCTCTCATAGGGAAATATTCTTTCTCTGCGGCGTCCCACGTATTGGCTGGCGTTTTCCACAGCGTGTCAAACTCCTCTTTCAGCAGCCCCAGATACAGATTGATGTCGTTCCCTGGTTGTTTCGGCCCTTCAATTAGCATACTCATGTGAATGTACTTCCTCTTCATGCACAACCAGGGGGGAAGGTTGTGCATCCACACAAACACAGGCTAGGTGCTATGCGTGCTTCTCTGGCTGCCAAACGGATTGACTCCATCGGTGCTCGCGCCCAGCACGATGTTCCTTGGATCGTTCCCAAATTCTGGGTATTCGAAGTTCAACGCTTGCCACTGACTCGCATCCTTAGGGTGACTCAGCATCTTGTCTTTTTTATCTATCTCCGGATCATTTGCGTCATCTTCTCGCTTCTTCTCCTCCCTATCCGCGTGCCAACGCAGGAGCTTTGCTACCTTAGGATCCGCGAAATACCGCTGCAGACGAGGAGTGATCGGAAAGTACAACACCACTTTTCGAGGAGCTTTCTTCCTCTTCTTGTATCGAGTGACACCGCACACCGGACATATGGTAGACTCCGCATGCTCGTCCCGATAAATGATGCAATTGTTCATGCACACATGGTATTTCACGTGCGGTAAATCCAGAGGACACACGATTTTCTTCGCCTCCTCCAAACTGGTCGGGCACTTGTTCCCCTTGGGAAGACGTTCGTGCCAGAATGACATGTTCTCGTCGAAGCATGCGTCGGTCATTTTGTGTTTTACCTTCATCTCCAGAGCCATGAGCGTTACTTTCAGGCGGGTATCCTCGGGCCTGCATCCTTCATACAATGGAGTAACCGCGTCTAACTCAAGTTGATCCATCTTGGCTTTCTCTCGGGCGGCAGCTCTTGCGTTATCCGTCTGCTTGAGAAGCAGCTCTTGAATATGAGGGTCCTGCACCCAGCCCATCGATGGTCCAGCGTCGTCTGCTCCACCGGCATCATCATCATGTCCTGCATCTTCTACATGATGACTGTGTACATCATCACCGTCGTGATCATCTCCTCGGGATTCTTCGTCTTCTCGCCCCCCCGAGCTGCGGTGGTTGTCTTGCTGCCCTTCCTCATTTCTTGCCCGGCCCCCATGGACGACTTTGTAGTCATCTTCATCAC
Source organism: Triticum dicoccoides (assembly GCF_002162155.2). NCBI lineage: Eukaryota > Viridiplantae > Streptophyta > Magnoliopsida > Poales > Poaceae > Triticum > Triticum dicoccoides. The sequence goes on from NC_041387.1 coordinate 76,966,775, forward strand.
CTTGCCACCGATAGCCATCCATGAAACCACGCAAGAGCAGGTGGTCCCGCACCTGCCCGGAATCCGGGTCCGCAATAAGGCTATTCAGCTTGCATCTTCGACATGGACATCTTATCTCCGTCTAGTTCTTTTGAAGCATCTCGACCTTCGCGGACCTCAAAAACCTATTCACGATGCCTTCGGTCATCGTGCGGACCATGGTCGCCTGCGGGGTAGAGCAAAACGATATTTTAGAACCAAGAAAAAATTTGGCATGACTTTCCCTAAAAATAGGACCAAAAAGAATGCTTAATGCCAAAATTCTCGCCGAAACGGAAATGAATCAACATTCCGGCAAAATATTGGCAACTATCGCATTTCAAATACCGGTACACCTCCAAACACAAATACATATGCAACACCACAAACATATGCAACACCACGAACATACATAGATCTAGCTAGGCCATAAAAAGTGCATGTGCACATTGTTGTAGGGAGAACAACATAAATATAGCTTCCCCCCTTACTTACCTAGCAAAACAAGGTAACTTAACCACTTAATTTGAATGAATCTATGGTGGAAATGAGGTGAAAAAGAGGAGGCACCCGAGACAAGGAGGAGGCGGTGGAGAGAATGAAGTGGGGAGAAAGTGAGTGTGGGAGGAGAGGCTGTCCAAAATATCTTGTTGCTGCCCACTTACTAATGGCGCACCAGCAACAAATGCGCCATTAGTAATCCAGGTTACTAATGGCGCACCCCCTGGTGGTGCGCCATTAGTACTTTTGCAAAAAAGGAATAAAAACAATAATAAAAAAATAACATTAGTGGCGCACCTTCTGGCTGGTGCGCCATTACTAGTTACAACTAGTAATGGCGCACCACCAGAGGATGCGCCATTAGTATGTTTGGACAGGCGCACTAGTTCAAAATTTTTTTTGGTACTAATGGCGCACCGTGGGCAGGGTGCGCCATTAGTAGTTTCAACACTAATGGCGCATCAGAGGGTGGTGCGCCATTAGTATATACTAATGGCGCACCACATGTCTGGTGCGCCATTAGTTTCAATTCCATCTATAGCCCTTTTCCTAGAGGAGGCAAACGCAATTTGGAGACACGAAGATTTTTGAGCCGTGGTTCCGATAGGTGGTGCTATCGTACATCCACATTGATGGAGACTTCAACCCACGAAGGGTAACTATTGTGTGAGTCCACAGAGGGCTCCACCCACGAAGGGTCCACGAAGAAGCAACCTTGTCTATCCCACCATGGCCGTCGCCCACGAAGGACTTGCCTCACTAGGGGTAGATCTTCACGAAGTAGGCGATCTCCTTGCCCGTACAAACTCCTTGGTTCAACTCCACAATCTTGTCAGAGGCTCCCAAGTGACACCTAGCCAATCTAGGAGACACCACTCTCCAAGAAGTAACAAATGGTGTGTTGATGATGAACTCCTTGCTCTTGTGCTTCAAATGATAGTCTCCCCAACACTCAACTCTCTCTCACAGGATTTGGATTTGGTGGAAAGAAGATTTGAGTGGAAACCAACTTGGGGAAGGCTAGAGATCAAGATTCATATGATAGGATTGGAATATCTTGACCTCAACACAAGTGTAGGTGGTTCTCTCTCAGAAAATGTATGTTGGAAGTGTAGGCATGTTCTGATGGCTCTCTCCACGAATGAAGAGGAGGTGGAGGGGTATATATAGCCTCCACACAAAATCTAACCATTACACACAACTTACCAATCTCGGTGGGACCGAATTGAGAAACTCGGTCAAACCGATTCAGTAAATCTAGTGACCGTTAGGAATTTCGGTGGGACTGACATGCAACTCGGTAGGACCGATATGGTTAGGGTTAGGGCATAACTAATCTCGGTGAGACCGATTACACAAACTCGGCGAGACTGATTTTGGTAATAAGCTAACTAGAGAGTTGGTCAGGTAAACTCGGTGGGACAAATTCGCTCATCTTGGTGGGACCGAAACATTACGAAAGGGAAACAGAGAGTTTACATTGCAATCTCCGTGGGACCGATCGCTCATCTCGGTGGGACCGAAACGTTACGAAGGGAAACAGAGAGATTACAATCCTATCTCGGTGAGACCGATTTGCCTAGGGTTTGTGGCAGTGGCTATGACATCTGAACTCGGTGGCGCCAGATAGAAAGAATCGGTGGGGCCGAGTTTGACTTTTGGTTTAGGTCATATGTGGATGTGAGAAAGTAGTTGAGGGCTTTTGAGCATATCACTAAGCATTTTGAGCAAGAACCTCATTAAGCAACACCTCAGCCCTCCTTGATAGTATTGGCTTTTCCTATAGACTCAATGTGATCTTGGATCACTAAAATAGAAAATGTAGAGTCTTGAGCTTTGAGCTTGAGCCAATCCTTTTGTCCTTAGCATTTTGAGGGGTCCACTTTTCTCATCCATGTCATGCCAGTCATTGAGCTTTCCTGAAATATTTATCTTGGGACAGCATTAGCTCAATGAGCTATATGTTGTTAGGAATTACCAAAACCACCAAGGGATAGTTGCACTTTCACTATCTTATCTTTCATATTATTCAAAGTGATTTCTCTTACTCAATCTGAATGTTTATTTCATATATTTTGTCCTCTATTCTTTTTGCTAGTGCCATTGTACATCTTTAACAACCCATTGTTTCCCATTTTCTAAAACAGAATATAGATGAAGCTTGTATTAAAAAATACAAGTGGTATTGGCCTGCATCCAATCTACATGAGACGTTCATAATATAATATGCCCATCCAACATCTCCACTATTGAGGGGACTCCATACGTGCTTTCGTCCCCTCTAGGTATCCACCGCTCGCATGTTTGCATTCCCTGCCCCAACGTTCTTCAAGAAAATACCCGCCTCCCATTTTTGATTCTTTATTACCGGTTTTCCTGCCGTAATATTCCTTCGCTCCCCCACCACCTACGCACCAAGGACCCGGAAAACCAGCCCCCCCGCCTGTCCTTCTCCCTTCGCATATGACCGTATGCACGCACGATCTCATGCACGACATGTTAGAAATAAACACGTATTGTTGCCACCGTGATGTTTGCTTGAACTATGTCAGTATTTCCCCAAAGAGGAAGGGATGATGCAGCAAAGCAATGGTAGGTATTTCCCTCAGTGATGAGACCAGGGTTACCGAACTAGTAGGAGAATCACGCAACACAACGTAAACAACCCCTGCACACAAATAACAAATACTCGCGCCCCGACGTGTTAAAGGGGTTGTCAATCCCTTTCGGCTAACGGCGCCAGAAATTAGCACGGAGACGGGAGAAAGTTGTAATAGATTGGATAAATATATCGCTAATAAAATAAAGTGTAGTAAGGTATTTTTGTATTTTTTGTTTAATAAAACTAAAAATAAAAGCAAAGGAAAATAGATCGTGAAGGCAAATATATTAAAGAAGAGACCCAGGGGCCGTAGGTTTCACTATTGGCTTCTCTCGAGAAAAATAGCAAACGGTGGGAAAACAATTACTGTTGGGCGATTGATAGAACTTGAAATAATTAATTATGACGATATCCAGGCAATGATTTTTACATAGGCATCACGTCCAATATTAGTAGATTGACTCCTACCTGCATCTACCACTATTACTCCACACATTGACCGCTATCCAGCATGCATCTAGTGTATTAAGTTCATGGAAAAATGGAGTAATGCAATAAGAACGATGACATGATGTAGACAAGATCTATTTATGTAGAAACAGACCCCATCTTGTTATCCTTAATAGCAACGATACATACGTGTCGTTTCCCCTTCTATCACTGGGATCATGCACCGTAAGATCGAAGCCATCACAAAGCACCTCTTCCCATTGCAATATAAATAGATCAAGTTGTCCAAAAGAAACCCAAATATCAGAGAAGAAATACGAGGCTATAATCAATCATGCATATAAGAGTTCAAATAAGACTCAAATAACTTTCATGGATATAAACATAGATCTGATCATAAACTCAAAGTTCATCGTATCCCAACAAACACACCGCAAAAAGACTTACATCATATGGATATCCAAGAGACCATTGTATTGAGAATCGAGAGAGAGAGAGAGAGAGAGAGAGAGGAAACCATCTAGCTACTAACTACGGACCCGTAGGTCTACAGAGAACTACTCACGCATTATCGGTGAGGCACCAATGGACATGATGAACCCCTCCGTGATGGTGTCTAGATTGGATCTGGTGTTTCTGTAACTTGCGATGGCTGTAATTGATTTTCATCGACTCCCCTAGGGTTTCTGGAATATTGGGGTATTTATAGAGCAAAGAGGTGTTGCGGGAGGCCACCGAGGTGGGCATAATTTACCTGGGCGCGCCTGGTGCGTTGTGGCCCCCTCGGGGCACCCATCTGGTACTTCTTCGGCCCATCTTGTGTCTTCTGGTCCAGAAAAAAATCCACAAAAGGTTTCGCTGCATTTGGACTCCGTTTGGTATTGATTTCCTGCGATGTAAAAAACAAGCAGAAAACAACAACTGGCACTGGGCATTGTGTCAACAGGTTAGTACCAAAAAATGATTATAAAATGATTGTAAAACATCCAAGAATGATAATATAACAGCATGGAACAATAAAAAATTATAGATATGTTGGAGACGTATCAGCATCCCCAAGCTTAATTCCTGCTCGTCCTTGAGTAGGCAAATGATAAAAACAGAATTTTTGATGTGGAATGCTGCCTAACACGTTGATCACATATTCTTTTCTTTGTAGCATGGACATTTGGACTTTTATATGGTTGAAAGCAATAGTCTAGTTTTGACATGAAGACTTTAATACTCAAGCATATCAACAAGCAAGTTATCCCTGGCCCAGTATGCTCAATCATTGATCCATTCATGAAACACACTCGAATACTAGCTATACCCAATGCTCAAGTACGACCATAGTGCCCCTTAGTTGGTGCTTTATAAGAGAAGATGGAGACTCAAGTTAAAAATAAAAATCGCATAAAGTAAAAGAAAGGCCCTTCGCGGAGGGAAGTAGGGATTTGTAGAGGTGCCAGAGCTCAAAGAAAAAATTGATAGATAAAAACATTTTGGGAGGCATACTTTTCCCACCAATGAAAACGACTTAGAGTTCCCAACACTTTCCATGGTAGATACATTATAGGCGGTTCCCAAAGAGAAAACAAAGTTTATTCCTTCTTCCACCATACTTTCACTTTCCATGGCTAACCGTATCCACAAGTGCCCTCCATACCAACACTTTCCAAGGAATTTATTATTTGACAACATAAAGTAAATTCATTTTTCATTTCGGGACTAGGCATCCCTAATACCTTTGGCGTACTCTCGTGCAATGACAAGTGAATAAACACTCATCGTAAGAATAACACATCTAGCATGGAAAACATCGGCCATGCCTCACCGCCTCGCGAGCGGTACGAGCACACAAAAGAAAATTTTATTTTTAAAATTAGACATGGCACATGCAAATTTGCTTAGAATGACACGGAAATACCACATATAGGTTGGTATAGTGGACTCATATGGCAAAACTGGTTTAAAGGGTTTTGGATGCACAAGTAGTGATCATACTTAGTGCAAAATGAAGGCTAGCAAAAAGATTGAGAAGCGTCCAACCAAGAAACGAAAAATCTAGTAAGCGAGCATCAAGCATAATTAACACCGAATAATGCACCACAAGTAGGATGTAATTTCATTGCATAACTATTGACTTTCGTGCTTGCATAGGGAATCACAAACCTTAACACCAATATTCTTACTAAAGCATAATTACTCATCAACATGACTCACATATCATATCGTCATATCTCAAAACCATTACAAAGAACCAAGTTTATTTTGTCCAATGATCTCCATGAAAGTTTTTATTATATCCTCCGGATATCTATCACTTTCAGACTAATTCATATGTTGCTTTTAATAAGCTCAAACAAATATAAGTGAAGAACATGAGCATAATATTTCTTTCTCTCAAAATAATTTAACTGAAGCAAGAGAGAATTTCTTCAAAATTTTACTAAATCCCAAATAAATCTAAGTGAAGCATGATAGCATTTATTCAAAAATAACAAAGCACACTGTGCTAAAAAAGATATAAGTGAAGCACTAGAGCAAATCCATGGCTCTAAAAATTTGAGTGAAGCATAGGAGCAAGCATAGCATAATTTTTGGCTCCCTCAAACAGGTGTGTCCAGCAAGGATTCAAGACTTAAAACACAAAGCGAAACAAGCAAAGACTCAAATCATACAAGACGCTCCAAGCAAAACTTGTAATATGTGACGAATAAAAATATAGTTCCAAGTAAAATACCGATGGTTGTTAGAAGAAAGAGGGGATGCCACTCGGGGCATCCCCAAGCTTAGTTGGTTGATACTTCTTGAATATTATCTTGAGGTGCCTCGGGCATCCCCAAGCTTAGCATTTTGCTAATCCTTATTCCTTCATCCATCGTAATATCACACAAAACTTGAAAACTTCAATCACACAAAACTCAACAAAACCTTCGTGAGATCCGTTAGTATAAGAAAGCAAACCACTATTATAAGTAATGTTGCAAACCCAATAATATTTTATTTTTGCATTATGTCTACTGTATTCCAACTTTTCTATGGCAAAAACTCTTCAAATAAAACCATAGTATCATCAAAACAAGCACACAACGCAAAGAAAACAAAATCTGTCAAAAACAGAAGAGTCTGTAGCAATCTGGAAACTTCGAATACTTCCGTAACTCCAAAATTCTGAAAAATTAGGACAGCATGGAAAATTTATATATTAATCTTTTGAAAAAAGAATCAACTCAAAAGCACTCTTCTGTTAAAAAATGAGATTTTTTTCATGAGCGCAAAAGTTTTTGTTTTTCTAGCAAGACCAAATCAACTCTCACCAAATCATCCCAAAGGCTTTGCTTGGAACAAACACTAATTTAAACCACAAAAACACATCTAATCAGAGCATGATTGGGTATTTTACTGAAAATAGAAAGAAAAGCAAGAAAGCAAAAAGATACTAGTTGGGTTGCCTCCCAACGAACGCTATCATTTTACGCCCCTAGCTAGGCATAAGATTTCTATGATGCTCACATGAACGATAATAACTGATACACGAAGAGAGCATCATAAAACATGTGACAAACACATTTAAATCTAACATACTTCCTATGCATAGGCATTTTATAAGAAAACAAATTATCAAGGCAAGCAAAAACTAGCATATGCAAGGAAGAAGAAATAAACAATAACAATCTCAACATGACGAGAGGTAATTTAGTAATATGAAAATTTCTAAAACCATATTTCCATTTCTCAAAATAATTACATGTAGGATCATAATCAAAATCAACAATATATATATCATATAAAATTTTCTCTTCATGATCCACATGCATAAAAGTTTTATAATCTTCCAAGATAGTGGGATTAACATCAACTAAAGTCATGACCTCTCCAAGCCCACTTTCATCAAAAAATACATAAGATTGAACACTCTCCAAATATGTGGGATTATTTTTAGCTAAAGTTGACACTCTTCCAAACCCACTTTTACTATTATTGCAAGCATATTCATCATGAGGTTTAAATAAATTTTCAAGATCATAAGAATCATTATCACCCCAATCATGATTATTGCAATAAGTAGTGGAGATAACATAACAAGCATCCCCAAGCTTGGGGTTTTGCATATTATTAGCACAATTGACATTAATAGAATTTATAATAATACCATTGCAATCATGCTTTTCATTCAAGGAGCTGTCGTGGATTACTTCATAAATTTCTTCTTTTAGCACTTCATCACAATTTTTAGATTCACGAATTTCAAGCAAAACTTCATAGAGATAATCAAGTGCATTCAAATCACTAACAACTGGTTCAACATAATTAGATATCTTAAAATGATTAGCTAGTGGATGAGGATCCATATCAATAGATTTTTAGCAAGTGAAGATGCAAGCAAATAGAAGACACATGGTCACACAAGCAAACAAGAGATCTGACAAGAAAAAGGCGAACGAAAAAGAAGATGAATAAAACAACAAATTTTTTTGAAGTCGGGGAGAGGAAAACGAGAGGCAAATGGCAAATAATATAAATTGCAAGGAGATGAGATTTGTGATTAGGAATCTGGTTGATGTTGATGATGTCTCCCCGGCAACGGCGCTAGAAATTCCTTTTGATGTTTGCTTGAACTACGTCAGTATTTTCCCAAAGCGGAAGGATGATGCAACACAACAACGGTAGGTATATCCCTCAGCGATGAGATCAAGGTTATCGAACCAGTAGGAGAACCACACAACACAATGTAAACAACCCCTGCACACAAATAACAAATACTCGCAACCCGACGTGTTAAAGGGGTTGTCAATCCCTTTCGGGTAACGGTGACAGAAATTGGCACGGAGACAGGAGATAGTTATTATAAATTGGATAAATAGATCACAAATAAAATAAAGTGCAGCAAGGTATTTATGTATTTTGGTTTAATAGAACTGAAAATAAAAGCAAAGGAAAATAGATCGAGCAGGAGAATATATTAAAGAAGAGACCGAGGCACTGGTATGCGTCGGTTCTATACAAACGGTTTTTAACCCCTTTCCGCGACGGCACTTGGAACCGTCGCCAAGTGAGTGTGGGCAGTAGGGGGGTCCTTCCCACACGACCCAGAAATAGTGGGGGTTAGGGAGCCTTGATGCATACAGTTGCCCCTATATAACCGTTTTCCATGTCTTGCATATCCGAAACGCTTCATCCTTGCTACTCGTTTGTGCTCGCATTGCCATCGCAGTCGGAGTTTTGTGGTTTTACCTAAAACCAGGCAGATTCCAGGCACAGGAGTTTTCTAGGCACCTACCAAACTGGCTCTACGTTTACGATGCCTGGCACATCACAAACAGTTCATGATTATAAACCGTGTACGATAGGTAGACATTCACACACATTTATTCTTCCCGCACCATATGTGATAGTGTCTGACATCACACACGCTTTGCAAATAGCAATTGTGTGCATTGTTACACATGTTTCCACTCTGTGAACCATGTCGGATTATGATGTATATCGCACACGCTATGCTTTATTAACCGTGTGCACCGTAATGACCTGCACACCGTAATTTCGCCCTAATTTAATTGCTGCTATTTAAAATTGTACCTAATTTAAACTTGGAAGTAGGCTATAGCTTTATTCATATCCATCAGGTTCAAACAACCAATGCATTATTCAATTCACAGGTACATATGTTTAAGAATTACATAAGCACCAAATAAAGAATGATGAACCAGGGTTCTATACTTGTAGTATTACAGGTAAAGAAAGAGGCGACGGACATTCTGGTTGCTGAACAGGGTGAAGCAGAATGGCCCTATTGTGCTCTCCTAGATGCAGAAGGCACGCACGACTCTAGTCCAACCCCTTGTGATGGCCGGTCGCCAATCATGTAGTTTGAGAGGTAATCTTGAGTAAACTGCTTTTGGATCCACTTCAAAGGAAAAAATATTCAGACATTATCATCTAACACAACTCATTACGGGCAGTAAAAGTAAGGCTACAGGGTTCTTACTTACCATCCTGCAGTTCACTGTTGTCTTGCATAAAGTGTAAACATATAGTTCGATTGACATCTTTTGACCCATTTTAATAACAATCTTTATTAGTTTCCTCACTTGATGCTGGTTCATGAATATCTCATTGCCCCATACGCATACAGGGTCAAAGTGTGGATCTTTGGCAATGACATGTGTACCTAAAAGCACCAATTAATATTAGAAGCTAAACAACAATTGCAAAATGATGTAGTACAACACTCCCTCCATCCCTTTATATAAGATTTTATACACGTATATCTAGACAACATTAGAACATTAAGGTAACATGAACATTAAGGTAACACTCTTCCTTGTTGCTATGTATCCCGGGATTGCATATTTAGTCATTAAGTACAATGCATATTGCTATGTAGCCTCAGATATATTAAATATGGCCCTAGTTAACCTACTGATAAATGGGTTATAGATATATTCAGTGAAATGTCCGATTCGACGATTAATCCCTTATCAACCACCATGCTATATGGTACCAGCTATCGAGATCCTGAATAGTGAGTACATATAAGCAATGCGAAGAAACTTACCTCGATGGAAAAAACATCACTGTTCTCAATATTGTCCTCTATGGGTACATATAAAGGCATGTTAAGCACAACAGGCTAAACATCAACCAAATATATCCATGGTAGATAACATAATCTACAAATGATAGCTTCAGTGTGTAGGCTTAAGCACGCTAGTTAAGCAAAACAAGAAGTGGAAAGGTGTGTTAACTGCATCAGGCATAACATTTATAAACAAGCAAATAGTCATTCAAACTGGTATTGTGCAGGTCTAAAGTACACTAGTTATTGTTAAAAAACAAAAAGGCATGTTAATTGCAATATCCTTAACATCAATCAAATATCGTAATTCATAGTGGTATTGTTGAAACTGTTATTGATGAAATTGAATTGCACGGCAAACACTAGTAGAAAAAGGGTCAAATGTGAGACACATTAGTCCCGGTTTGTAACAGAACCGACACTAATGTGTCCATTAGTGCCGGTTCCAACGGCTAGGCAGGAGGAGCTCTTTAGTACCGGTTCATGGCGAACCTTTAGCACCGGTTCGTGCCATGAACCGGTACTAAAGAAAGTGGTGGCAGGATGTTGTCAGAGTGGGGCCCTTCTAGCACCTTTAGTACCGGTTCGTGGCACGAACCGGTACTAAAGGTCGTCCTATATAAACCCTTCGTCCACCCGCACTCTGTTCTTCCCCCTTACCCTCTCCCTCTCCTCTGTTCTTCCCTCCTTCCTCTCGAGTTCATCACAAAATTTTCCCCAAATCTGTCAAGATTTGCAGGCCCCCATCCATTCAAATGATCACCAAGGTTAGCAACTTTGTCCTTTCATCTCTAATTGCTAGATTAGCTCTTGCATTGGTTTATATAGTGATTAATTGTGGGTTTTAGTAATTTGGGAGGAATTATATGTGGTAGTATTTGATTTATATGCAATTTGAGGTCAAAATAACACTTAGTTTGCATATGTAGGTGTGGTTTACTTAGTGCCTTCTAAATCTCCGTCGTAACCACCGTCGATCGCCCGCACCGTCCCGTCGCCGGCACCACCTTGTGGTGAGCCTCTTGTTCATGAAATTTTATATAAAAAATTGATGTTTGTGTGATTTGGATATATAGTTAATCGTATAATAATTATCTTACCCGTACGTTGTTTGTTATACATAGTGCCATGGTTTTGATATCCGTCCCCGTCGGCCCTCGTCCTTGTTATGATTCGGATGTGGTATATTCTCTTTTAAAACTATTTGTTGCATTTCGTGTTTATGACAAATTATGCCCATCAAGTTGACATAGATATTTTTATCTAGGAGGTATGTGAACCGGAAATTCCAACCGACCCTATTGTCGAGAGGTTAAATTTAGTTGAAAGAGAAAACGAGTACTTGAAAGAAAAATTGAAAAGAATTGAGTGGGAGAAGATGGAATTGGAGTTGCATGTTGCCGATGTCGTCGATGATCACAAGATCAAGATGGAGAAAATGCGCTTGAAGATTAGAAATATTAGAAAATATGCCATCGATAGTGAGGCTTGGTATCATTATGCTGTTGGATCAATTGTTACCTTAGTTGCGATCTTGATCACATTTGTTGTTGCATTTAAATGCTTTAGCTAGAGAGTTATTTGTTTGTTGCATTTAAGTGTTGTATGAACTTTATGTATGAACTTGTATTAATTTGGTCTATTCGGTTGTGTAATGAAGATGAGCCGGCAATGGATGTACGATGACCGATGCTCTCCCCAGTTCGTTGAGGGCGTGCATACTTTTCTGCTTGTGGCTGAGGCAAACAAGCGGGCGGATGGTTTTATGCCTTGTCCATGTGCTGGCTGTAAGAATGGTCACAATTACTCTACGTCAAGAACCATTCACGTCCACCTGTTTGAGTCCTGTTTCATGCCCCACTATATTGTTTGGACCAAGCACGGAGAAAGAGGGGTTATGATGGAAGACAATGAAGAAGAAGAGGATGACGACAGCTATCCTGGCCATGGGTTCCCTGAATACGATGATACAACAATGGGGGAAGATGAGCCGGTAATGCGGGAAGAAGCTGAGCCGGCAATGCGGGAAGAAGCTGAAGAAGAGGCATCAGATGAGCCCGTTGATGATCTAGGTCGGGCCATTGCTGATGCAAAGAGAAACTGCGCAAGTGATTTGGAGAAGAAGAAGTTGCAGCCCATGTTAGAGGATCACAAAAAATTGTTGTACCCGAATTGCGTAGGTGACAAGAAAAAGCTGGGCACCACACTGGAATTGCTGCAATGGAAGGCAGAGAATGGTGTATCTGACAAGGGATTTGGAAAGTTGCTGGTAAGGATAAAGGATGTGCTTCCAAAGGACAATGAATTGCCCGAGAGTACGTACGAAGCAAAGAAGGCTGTCTGCCCTCTAGGGTTAGAGGTGCAGAAGATACATGCATGCCCTAATGATTGCATCCTCTACCGCGGTGAGTACGAGGATTTGAACGCTTGCCCGGTATGTGGTGCATTGCGCTATAAGATCAGCCACGATGACCCTGGTGATGTCGAGGGCGAGCGCCCCAGGAAGAAGATTCCTGCCAAGGTGATGTGGTATTCTCTTATAATACCATGGTTGGAACGTTTGTTCCAAAACAAAGAGCATGCCAAGGCGATGCGATGGCACAGAGAATACCGTAAGAAAGACGGAAAGTTGAGAGTACCCGCTGACGGGTCGCAGTGGAGAAAAATCGAAAGAAAGTACGGGAAGGAGTTTGCAGATGACGCAAGGAGCGTATGGTTTGGTCTAAGCGCAGATGGCATTAATCCTTTTGGGGAGCAGAGCAGCAACCATAGCACCTGGCCTGTGACTCTATGTTTGTATAACCTTCCTCCTTGGTTGTGCATGAAGCGGAAGTTCATTATGATGCCAGTGCTCATCCAAGGCCCTAAGCAACCCGACAACGACATTGATGTGTACCTAAGGCCATTAGTTGAAGAACTCTTACAACTGCGGAATGGAACAGGTGTACGTGCGTGGGATGAGCACATGGGGGAAGAATTTGACCTAAAGGCATTGCTGTTCGTGACCATCAATGATTGGCCTACTCTCAGTAACCTTTCAAGACAGACAAACAAGGGATACCGCGGATGCACGCACTGTTTGGATGATACCGACAGTATATATTTGAATAGTTGTAAGAAGAATGTGTACCTGGGACATCGTCGATTTCATCCGAGCAGGCATCCCGTAAGAAAGAAAGGCAAGCATTTCAAAGGTGAGGCGGATCACCGGACGAAGCCTCGCCACCGTACTGGTGCTGATGTACATGATATGGTCAAGGATTTGAAGGTGATATTTGGAAAGGGTCCTGGCGGACAACCTGTTCCGAAGGACGCTGACGGACGCGCACCCATGTGGAAGAAGAAATCTATATTTTGGGACCTGCCATATTGGAAAGACCTAGGGGTCCGCTCCGCAATCGACGTGATGCACGTGACGAAGAATCTTTGCGTGACCCTGCTTGGCTTCTTGGGCGTGTATGGGAAGACAAAAGATACACCTGAGGCACGGGAGGACCAGCAAGGTATGCACGGAGAAGACGGCATACATCAGGGTCATGCAAGCTACGCTCTTACCAAAGAAGAGAAGGAAATCTTGTTTGAATGCCTGCTCAGTATTAAGGTACCGTCTGGCTTCTCGTCGAATATAAAGGGAATAATAAACATGGCAGAGAAAAAGTTCCAGAACCTAAAATCTCATGACTGCCACGTGATTATGACGCAACTACTTCCGGTTGCATTGAGGGGGCTTCTACCGGAAAACGTTCGATTAGCCATTGTGAAGCTATGTGCATTTCTCGATCCAGAAATCATACCAAGGTTACAGAATGATTTGGTGCAATGTCTTGTCAGTTTTGAGTTGGTGTTCCCACCATCCTTCTTTAACATCATGACGCACGTCCTAGTTCACCTATGCGAAGAGATTAACATTTTGGGTCCTGTATTTCTACACAATATGTTCCCCTTTGAGAGGTTCATGGGAGTCTTAAAGAAATATGTTCATAACCGTGCTAGGCCAGAAGGAAGCATCTCCAAGGGCCATCAAAATGAGGAGGTCATTGAGTTTTGTATTGACTTTATTCCTGACCTTAAACCGATTGGTGTTCCTGAATCGCGGCATAAGGGCAGACTGGATGGAAAAGGCACGCTAGGAGGGGAACAAATAATATGTATGGACGGACATTCTCTCACTGAAGCACACTACACAGTTCTACAGAATTCCGCCTTGGTGGCTCCGTATATGGATGAACACAAGAATTTGCTACGCTCCAAACACCCGGAGCGGTCTGATGACTGGATTACACGTGAACAAACCAGGAGTTTCGCCAGCTGGTTGCAGACACGTACCATGCATGACACCTCTATTGAAGATGACTTGTACTTGCTGTCCCAGTTACCATCTTCGAATATAATGACTTTCAAAGGGTACGAGATAAATGGTAATACATTTTACATGATCGCCCAAGATAAGAAGAGCACCAACCAAAACAGTGGTGTCCACTTTGATGCAGAAACCAAGACGGGAAAGGAAACATATTATGATTATATACAGGACATATGGGAACTTGACTATCGACGTGGTTTAAAGGTCCCTTTGTTTCGGTGCAAATAGGTCAATATGACACGAGGCGGGGTAACGGAAGACCCGCAGTACGGAATGACAACAGTGGATCTGAACAATCTTGCGTATGCAGACGAACCATTCGTCCTAGCCAATGATGTGGCACAGGTTTTCTATGTGAAGGACATGTCTACCAAGCCAAGAAAAAGAAAAGATAAGGAAGCGAATGCATCGTACGATGAGCCAAAGCGGCACATAGTTCTTTCTGGGAAGAGAAACATCGTGGGAGTGGATGACAAGACAGACAAGTCAGAAGATTATGAAAAGTTTGATGAAATTGCTCCATTCACAGTGAATATTGACCCGAGCATCCCGTTAAATGATGAAGATTTTCCATGGTTACGGCGCAAAGGGACACACGCGAAGAAAAAGTTTCACACCCAAAGATCTGGGATGTGATCGGCTTCACTATCATCACTTTCTTCTGTGTTTCATACCCAGAGGGGAATCTCTGTAATAGTTAGGGTAGTTATGTGTTTTGGCATTTGAAACGCGAAGACATTTTATGTGCAAACAAATTCTTTCATGCCTTTACTAATTTTTAAAGTTAAGTTATTCACAAACTAGTGATTCACACTAATTTGAAATAATTCAAAATTTAAACTATTCAAATTTGAAAACTACGGGCACTAACAGAAAGTTTGTAATTTTTTGTACCTAAAGCAAAAATATTCACAAAGAAACTCTAAATACACAAAAAAACAACACAAAAATAAATAAAGCAAAAAAAATAAAAAGAAGAAAAAATAAAGCAGAAAAGAAAAAAAATTATATTTGCTATTTTTCAATCGTTTACAAAATGACCGTGAAATTGAAAATTCACTACAAAATGAACTCTGAAAATGTTGAATTTTGGCAAACTAGATGAAAAACTACTCACAAATAAATAGAGAAAATAAATATAACAGAAAAGAAAAAACTATACAAAAAACTACGCAAAAATAAATAGAAGAAAATAAAGCAAAAAAGAAAAAAACTATAAAAAAATTGGGGCACTGCCCTGTGGGCCTGATAGGCCATAGGTGTGTAATTACAGGCCTTAAAGGCCCAGCAGACTCACAGGGCAGCGCGCAGAGTTTAGGCCCACAAGCCTGCTATATAGAGGAGTTCGAAGTGGTAGCCACGGCTGGGTTTATAAACCAGTGCGGCTGCCCTTCGCCCGGCGAGGTGGGACTAAACTTTGGGGTGGCAGCGCGAGGCCTTTAGTACCGGTTGGTGGCTCCAACCGGTACTAAAGACCACCCTTTAGTACCGGTTGGAGCCACCAACCGGTACTAAAGGCCTCGTCTTCCCGCCTCTTCGCCTGGCCAAAGTTGGCCTTTAGTACCGGTTGGTGGCTCCAACCGGTACTAAAGGCCTCTCCTATATATACAACAGTTGCCAAAATTTCATTTCTTCCTCTGTTTCCCCATTCGATCGACGCCGTCGCCGTCGCCGCCCCCGTCGTCGTCGCCGCCCCCG
>NC_041387.1:76983464-77139009 GCF_002162155.2 Triticum dicoccoides
TCACGCCCCGGCCCGTCACCGCCCCCGGCCGTCGCCTCGCTGTCGCCGTCACCCCGCTGTGAGCTCTCCCCCTCTAACCCCTCTCCCTCGCCCCCGGCGGCTACCATGGGCGTCGCCCCTCCCCGAGCCCATACACACACGCACACACAAGCTTCATGAACAGACACACACACGTACATATGTATGAATTAATGCATGTATATACGTATTTTGTATGTTTAATTAGTTTAGATTATTTAGATTATTATTTTTTCACTATTATATATGTATGAATGCATGTTAGATGGATATAATTAGTGTTTAATTAGTATGGAAATTTTTTATATAATGTTGTTTTTCAGTTTTTTAATGGATGTATAGAAATTGTGTTTTCTGTTTTTAGTGTTAGATGCTTAATTAGTATGAAATAGTATATAGATTTTTGACATATGCAATGATAGCATAATTAGTGTTATATAGAAATGTTAGAAATTTTAGTTATCAAAATCCAATCATTAAAAAAATGTTACTTTTGCGGGCATATAGTTAGTATTTGTTCTTGACGATGCCCGGCCCGCATCCTCGCCGTCGACCCGTCCGCGACGACGTCCGGCTGACCCATGTCCGGGACTGGGCTCCGCCGGGCTGGCACTGGGAGGTGCTGCCTAGAGGGGCGCGCCGCTTGATGAGGAACCCGGCCCCAGGTCCCGTCGTCGACCCTGATCTCGTTTGGTGGCGTTCGCGTGGGCCAGTTTCGGTGCGGAGGGACCCGGCCCCGCCGGAGGTGGTACGTCGCCGTGTCAGGTAGGAGGACGAGCACGTCCATCACTACATGGTAGCGTTAGAAGGCGACAGGTTCTCCAATACCTGGCAGTTTCTTCGGGGATCTCACTTCAACTATGATCTTGTGAGGGTTCCTTCTCTTTGGGTGTCTACCGCCCGCGCCGCAGGAACCGCGAGTGTCCTAGATTCTTCTGTAGTATTCGATCTTTAATTAGCTACCTAGCCAGTGATGTAATATTCAATATTATATATTATTCGAGACGATGTATTCGAGATTATATCTATTATTCTAGACAATGTATTCGAGATTATATCTATTATTCGAGACGATGTAATTTGAATACTAAATTGTTTTATATTTCTTTTGGATTAGTTAAATAAAAGCTATGGCAGACAATACCGACAAAGAGGGGGAACAGACCATGTTCGATATGATACGCGGGCCAGATGATGATTAGAATGAAGTAGAAGATTATGACGGCTCCGAATTTCTAAACAACACCGGAGAGGGTGATATGATATTCGATCGCGACGACCGAATTGATGAAGTCATGAACTATGATTATGATGATGACGAAGAAAATGTTGATCCTGAAACAACAGAGACCGGCGAGGTATATATATTTATATAAGCAGGCATCTGGTGATCATCACATGTTTTAAATGACTTGAAGATATATTAACGAATCGATCTTTGTTCTTTCAGCCATCCAGATCGAGGAAATCTTCAGGCAAAAGGACGAAACGAGGCCCGAACAAAAAGTTGAAGGAGGGCGTAAAGTACAATATCGAGGCAATCAGACCTAGTGGCGAACCATTAGCGCCTAAGAAGATTGCGGACAAGTTCGTTCGTCAGTGCGGAGTTGTTGTGAAGGACCAAATCCCGATCTCCCTTCAAGAATGGAGAGAGCCAGCAAAAGACAAAAGACAAAAAGACAAAAAGGACGCTGCTCCACGTCCAGATGTTACTTTTGTCGACAAAAGACAAAAAGATCTACTTTGGGATACTCTCATGGAACATTTCACCCTACCAGATCATTTCACAGAAGCAGATGTGCAGGAAGTCAAGGACGCTGCTCTTAGGAAGATGGCGGTTGCATTCAAGAACCACAAGAATCGTGAATGGAACAGGTACGTCAAGGGAGGAAGGAAGACTCCAGTATTCGAGGGAACACTAGAGAACCAACGTGCTCATTGGGACGATTTCATGAAATTCAAGGATTCAAAATTAGCTAAGGAATGGTCGAGAATAAACAAGAAGAATGCCGAAAAAAGGATAAGTTCCATAAGCTGGGGCCAGGTGGCTATGCGGTGGCAATGCCTAAGTGGGATAAGTCCTCCAAGTCCGGCACAACCTCAGGCCACTCCTCCTCCAAGTCCGG
Organism: Triticum dicoccoides; assembly: GCF_002162155.2. Lineage (NCBI taxonomy): Eukaryota > Viridiplantae > Streptophyta > Magnoliopsida > Poales > Poaceae > Triticum > Triticum dicoccoides. Next base: position 76,985,609 of record NC_041387.1, read on the forward strand.
CACAGCTTCAGGCCACTCCTCCTCGTCCAACTCAGCCCCGTCAGCCGTCACCGCCGCCTCAGCAATCGCAGAAGAGACACCCCACAGCTATGGTGCATAGCAGTACGAGTCGAGGTAGTACAGGAAGTACAGGCGAAGGCAAGCGATATAAATATGGTCCAAGCCTCAAGCCTCTTCCGCAGAGGCCTTATGACAAGCTCGAGGAGGAAATCGCAGCCATATCAAAGGCCGAGGTGGAAGCCCATTTTGCACCGAAACTGCCACCGCCGCCAGGGGAGAAAGTGCCTGAGGAAACGATTGACCACTTCATTCGTATGGCTCAACCACCAGCTCCCAATCCTGTTGACACACACTATGAGCGCCACATCAGGAAGTTAAATCGAGCACGTCTACGTAAGGAGGCGAGCTCGGGATCGAGCAAACAACAAGCAACTATCAAAAAATGCGGGAAAACCATTCCCTAGCTGGGAGAACAGGTGGCGCAATCGATCCCCTCGCTTGTTGTGCCAACAACACGTGACAGTACGCACGCCCAATATTATTGTGGGCAAACAGTTTACGTTCCCGAGGTGGGAAATGTGGTAATAACCAAGGACCATATAATGCAGGCTGAAGTTCTCAACATCACTGTTGGACAACTCCTCGAGATCGAGCCCATGCCTGTGCTTAAAGAGCATGAAATAAAACGGAAATATGTCCGGGGCCAACCTTTGGTCGAGCCAGACAAGGTCAAGAACCTCCCAACGAGAATGTATGAATTGCGTCAGTGGTACATGAACATTACCAAGATTTTCGATCGATTGTCCCTCATGGTGAATGTCAAGGAGGAGCATTACTTCCATGAGAAAGCTCTGTCCGTTGAGTATTCTGAACTGTTTCAGTTATACAATCAAGACGCACTCGACAAATCTATCGTCAGTTTCTATTGTCTGTAAGTGATTTCTTTCTGTAATTTAAGTCTCAAGCTAGCTGTAGTGATCATTTAGATCAATCATTACCTGTAATTATCCTCACTATATTCTTTTCTGTGGTATTATATGCAGGATGAAGATGTATGAAATGAGAAAAGGTGGACGCTTTGGCATTGGGTTCATTGACCCAAACACCGTTAATGAATACACATGGCGGATAAATCCACGTCATCAAAAGGCCGTAGAGGACAACATGCTAGAGTTCTTGAAGCGCCTCAAATACAATGAAGATATACTACTTCCTTACAACTTCCAGTGAGTCACACTGTCTTGTACTACAAATTCTCTGTTTTTGCCTACTAGCTAGCTACATGTTTTTGCTTATGCATGCCCGCTTAATTAAGACATGCAAACGTGTGTGCATGCAGATTTCACTGGGTCTTGTGTATCATTAAAGTTGACGCCGGAACAGTTGAAATACTGGACTCACTACTCAAAGAAAAAACTGACTATAACATCTTGTTTGGGATAGTCAACAGGTAATTTCAATCATTATTAACTATATATCTCAGCCTATTTAGTTCGTCATTTCATGATATGAACTATTTAATAACCCCTTTATTCATTTTCTTTGTCAGCGGGCAGGGCTTGGGCAAGGTTCATCAGCGTCACGGAAGGCGAATGGAAAAAAAAGCTTAAATGGGGAAGACCCAAGGTAAGTAATTAAGTAGTACTAGCTAGCTAGCTAGCTGCCATCTCTTTAATTATCATGCTTGATTAATTATTATCTGATCAAATTCCATTCTCGTAAAGGCCCTGAAGCAGGCGCAGGGGACTGATCTGTGTGCATTCTGCGTTTGCGAGAACATTCGCATGATGGCGTCCGAAAGGAGCAGATCTCAAAGACAAGAATGGGTACTCTTGTCAAAACACTATTCACAATTTTTACACCATTATCGATATCTAGTCACACAACTAATACACATGCATATTGATCTCCTTCTTAACAATTCAGAGAGGTGCGGGAGAAGCTCCTAGAAACGGAGCGCGTAGAAGCACTTCAAGAGGAAATAGCGGGATTTTTGCTCGACCAGGTCATAAATCCGAAGGGAGAATACTATTACTCGCTACCGCCCCCATGAAAACCACTTCCAATTGTCATCGTGCTCCGAAGGCACCAATTAGGCTAATGCCACTGGCTCCGAAGGCAACATGCATATGTAGGAGAAATTGTATATAGCTATACATGTGTGTATGTGTGAATTAATTAATATGATGGTTTGTGAGACATTGATGATATATATATGCATGATTGGTTCTACTAGAAATTCTATATATATATATATATGCATAACGTGTACAATGTGTAGTATCGTAAAATACCAGCAAACGAAAAAGAATTAAAATGGAAACACAAAATTAAATGAAAAAGAAATCATAAAACTAAAAAAAACCCAAACCTTATAGTACCGGTTGGTCTTACCAACCGGTACTAAAGGGCTCCAGGCCCCGGGAGCTGGCTCGTGCCACGTGGTTTCCCTTTAGCACCGGTTCGTGCTGAACCGGTACTAAAGGGGGGGGGGCTTTAGTGCCCACACTTTAGTGCCGGTTATGGAACCGGCAGTAAAGGGCCTTACGAACCGGTGCTATTGCCCGGTTCTGCACTAGTGAAATAGTTGCACATATAGAGCATCACATTGTGAAGAACTAAAATAAACAAGGCATAAGGCGATCTCTAGCCGATCCTTTAAAAGTTAAGGGACTAAAACAATTAGTGGATATATATATACTCCACCAATTTTTGGCCGTTTCAACCGAAAGTAGAAAGAAGACCCGGAGGGCGTAGGTTTCACTAGTGGCTTCTCTCGAGAAAAATAGCAAACGGTGGGTGAACAAATTACTGTTGGGCAATTGATAGAACTTCAAATAATTATGACGATATCCAGGCAATGATCATTACATAGGCATCACGTCCAAGATTAGTAGACCAACTCCTGCCTGCATCTACTACTATTACTCCACACATCGACCGCTATCCAGCATGCATCTAGTGTATTAACTTCATGGAAAAATGGAGTAATGCAATAAGAACGATGACATGATGTTGACAAGATCCGTTTATCTATTGTGGCAGATATGGATCCCATCTTTTTATCCTTAGTAGCAACGATACATATGTGTCGGTTCCCTTTCTGTCACTGGGATCAAGCACCGTAAGATCGAACCCACTACCGGGCACCTCTTCCCATTGCAAGATAAATAGATCAAGTTGGCAAAAAAAAACCAAATATCGGAGAAGAAATACGAGGCTATAAGTAATAACACATATAAGAGATCAAAGAAACTCAAATAACTTTCATGGATATAAAAAGATATAACTGATCATAAACTCGAAGTTCATTAGATCCCAACAAACACACCACCAACAGACTTACATCATATGGATCTCCAAGAGACCATTGTATTGATAATCAAGAGAGAGAGAGAGAGAGGAAGCCATCTAGCTACTAACTACGGACTCGAAGGTCTACAATGAACTACTCACGCATCATCGGAGAGGCAGCAATGGAAGTGGTGAACCCCTCCGTGATGGTGTCTAGATTGGATCTGGTGGTTCTGGACTCTGCGGCGGCTAGATGAATTATTTGTCGACTCCCCTAGGGTTTCTGGAATATTGGGGTATTTATAGAGCAAAGAGGCGGTCCAGGGGGCACCCGAGGTGGGCACAACTCACCAGGGCGCGCCTGGGACTCCTAGCGCGCCCTGGTGGGTTGTCCCCTCCTCAGGACTCCCCCCAGATGCAACTAGGGCCCAACTTCTTCCTTCTAGTCCATAAAAAATCATCGTAAATTGGCGTGGCATTTGGACTCCATCTGATATTGATTTCCTGCAATGTAAAACACATGCAGAAATCAGCAACTAGCACTTGGCACTATGTCAATAGGTTAGCACCAAAAATGATATAAAATGACTATAAAATGATTGTAAAACATCCAAGATTGATAATAAAACAGCATGGAATAATCTAAAATTATAGATACGCTGGAGACGTATCAACATCCCCAAGCTTAACTCCTGCTCGTCCTCGAGTAGGTAAGTGATAAAAAACAGAATTTTTGATGTGGAGTGTTGTTTATCATGTCATATCATATTATTTTCTTTATAGCATGGACTTTTATGTGATACAAAGCAATAATCTAGTTTTGACATAATGATTTAGATACTCAAGCATATCAACAAGCAACCATGTCTTTCAATATCAATGCTAAAACATGTTATCCCTAGCCCATCATGCTCAAACATTGATCCATTCATGAAACACACTCGAATATTAGCTACGCCCAATACTTAAGTATGATCATATTGCCCCCTAGTTTGTGCTTTTATAAGAGAGGATGGAGACTCAAAAAATAAAAATTGCATAAAGTAAAAGAAAGGCCCTTCACAGAGGGAAGTAGGGATTTGTAGAGGTTCCAGAGCTCAAAGCGAAAAAATAGAGATAAAAACATTTTGGGAGGTGTATCCATCCCACCAACGAAAACGACTTGGAGCATCCCAACACTTTCCATGCTAGATATATCATAGGCGGTTCCTAAATAGAAAATAAAGTTTATTCCTTTTTCCATCATAACTTTCACTTTCCATGGCTAGCCGTATCGACGGGTGCCCTCCATACCAACACTTTCCAAGGAATTTATTATTTGACAACATAAAGTAAATTCATTTTTGCATTTCAGGACTGGGCATCCCTAAAACCTTTGTGTTACTCTCGTGCAATGACAAGTGAATAAACACTCATCACGAGAGTAACACATCTAGCATGGAAAATATTAGCCACCTGTTACCGTTCCGTGAGCGAAACAAACACACAAAAGAGAAGTTTATTTTGAAAATTAGAGATGGCACATGCAAATTTGCTTAGAACGGCAAAAGAATACCGCATATACGGAGATATAGTGGACTCATGTGGCAAAACTGGTTTAAAGGATTTTTGATGCACAAGTAGAGGTCATACTTGGTGCAAAATGAAGGCTAGCAAAAAGATTGAGAAGCGACCAACCAAGAAATGAATAATCTCATAAGCAAGCATTAAGCATAATTAACACCAAATAATGCACCACAAGTAGGATATAATTTTCATTGCATGATTATTGACTTTCATGCATGCATAGGGAATCACAAACCTTAACATCAATATTCTTACTGGAGCACAATTACTCACCAACATAACTCACATATCACATCATCATATCTCAAAACTATTACCTAGAATCAAGTTTATTTTGTCCAATTATCTTCATGACAAAAAAAATTCTTTCTTTATCCTTCTTGGATATCTATCACTTTGGGACTAATTTTCATGTGTTGCTTTTCATAAGATCAAACAAATATAAGTGAAGATCATGAGCATAACATATTTTCTGTCTCTCAAAGTAATTTAAGTGAAGCAAGAGAGAATTTCTTAAAAAAATTACTAACTCTCAAATAAATCTAAGTGAAGCAAGAGAGCATTTCTTCAAAAATACTAAGCACACCGTGCTCAAAAAGATATAAGTGAAGCACTAGAGCAAGTCCATTGCTCATAAAAATTTAAGTGAAGTATAGAGAGCAATTCTAACAAGTCATGACATAATTTTTGCTCTCTCAAACAGGTGTGTTCATCTAGGATTTATGACTTTAAACACAAAATAAAACTAGGAAAGACACATATCATACAAGACGCTCCAAGCAAAACACATATCATGTGACGAATAAAAATATAGCCTCGAGTAAAATACCGATGGTTGTTAGAAGAAAGAGGGGATGCCACTCGGGGGCATCCCCAAGCTTAGTTGGTTGCTCATTCTTGTATAATAGCTTGGGATGCCGGGGCATCCCCGAGCTTAGGCTCTTCTATCCTTCTTTCATCCATCATAAGATAACCCAAAACTTGAAAACTTCAATCACACAAAACTCAACAAAACCCTTGTGAGATCCGTTAGTAAAAGAAAGAAAACCACTACTATAAGTGCTGTGTAAAACCAATTCTTATTTTCTTTTTGTATTATATCTAATGTATTCCAACTTTTCTATGGCAAAAACTCATCAAAGAAAACCAGATAGCCATCAAAATAAGCACACAACCAAAAGAAAACAGAATCTGTCAAAACAGAATAGTCTGTAGTAATTTGGAACTTTCGAATACTTCTGTAACTCCAAAAATTCTACCAAATTAGGAAGACCAGAATAATTTGTATATTAATATTCTGAAAAAGAATCAACTTAAAATCACTCTTCTGTAGAGACAACGAAACTCGTGAGCGCAAAATTTTCTGTTTTTCAGCAAGATCAAATAAACTTTCACCCAAGTCTTCCCAAAGGCATTGCTTGGCACAAGCACTAATTAAGACACAAAAACACAATCAAAAAAGTGGCATAATTGTGCTAACACGCAAGAACAGAAAGCAAAAGGCAATTTTTTTTTCATTGGGTTGCCTCCCAACAAGCGCTATCATTTTACGCCCCTAGCTGGCATTGAGATTTCCATGATGCTCACATAAATAAAAGATAGTAATTGAAATAGAAGAGAACATCATGTAGAATGTGGCAAACAAATTTAAGTCTAACATAATTCCTATGCATAGGAATCTTATAGGAAAACAAGTAAGCAAGTTCTAGCATATGCAAGGAAGAAGAAAGAAACAATAGCAATCTCAAGAAGAGAAGTAACTTAGTGACATGAAGATTTCCACAACCATATTTACCTCTCTCATAATAATTATATGTGGGATCATATTCATATTCAACAATATAGCTATCACATAACATATTTTCTACATGATCCACATGCATGCAAAGTTCACACTCTTCCAAAATAGTGGGATTAACATTAACTAAAGTCATGACCTCTCCAAACCCACTTTTATCAAAAAATTCATAAGATTGAACATTCTCCAAAGTAGTGGGATCTAAAGTTGACACTCTTCCAAACCCACTTTCAATATTATTGCAAGCAGTATTATCAATCTCATATTCATCACGGGGCTTAAATAAATTTTCCAGATCATAAGAAGAATCACCCCAATCATGATCATTGCAATAAGTAGTGGGCATAGCAAAATTAGCATCCCCAAGCTTGGGGTTTTGCATATTATTAGCACAATTGAAATTAATAGAATTTATAGTAAAATTATTGCAATCATGATTTTCATTCAAAGAGCTATCATGAATCACTTCATAAATTTCTTCATCACAATTTTCAGATTCATGAATCTGAAGCAAAACTTCATAAAGATAATCGGGTGTACTCAAATCACAAGCAATTTGTTCATGATAATTGGATCTCTTAAAAATATTAGCAAGTGGATGAGGATCCATATCCAGAGATATTTAGTAAGCAAAGATGCAAGCAAATAGAAGACACATTGCACACAAGCAAAGATGAGACCTGACGAGAAAACGACAAACGAAAAAGAGGGCGAATAAAATGACAAATTTTTGTGAAGTGGGGGAGAGGAAAACTAGAGGCAAATGGAAAATAATGTAAATACGAGGAGATGAGATTTGTGATTAGGAACCTGGTTGATGTTGAAGATTGCTACGTCTTGAGCTTGTGTTGGTTTTCCTTGAAGAGGAAAGGGTGATGCAGCACAATAGCGTAAGTATTTCCCTTAGTTTTTGAGAACCAATGTATCAATCCAGTAGGAGGCTCCTCACAAGTCCCACGAACCTACACAAACAAACAAAGAAGTCGCAACCAACGTGATAAAGGGATTGTCAATCCCTTCACAGCCACTTGCGAAAGTGAGATCTAATAGAAATAATATGATAAGATAAATATATTTTTGGTATTTTATAATATAGATGCAGAAAATAAAGATGCAAATAAAAGTAGATTGGAAACTTATATTATAAAAGATAGACCCGGGGGCCATAGCTTTCACTAGAGGCTTCTCTCAAGATAGCCTAAGTATTAAGGTGGGTGAAGAAATTACTGTCGAGCAATTGATAGAAAAGCGAATAATTATGAGATTATCTAGGCATGATCATGTATATAGACATCACGTCCGTGACAAGTAGACCGACTCCTGACTACATCTACTACTATTACTCCACACATCGACCGCTATCCAGCATGCATCTAGAGTATTAAGTTCATAAGAACAGAGTAACACATTAAGAAAGATGACATGATCTAGAGGGATAAACTCAAGCAATATGATATAAACCCCATCTTTTTATCCTCGATGGCAACAATACAATATGTGCCTTGCAACCCTTTCTATCACTGGGTAAGGACACCGCAAGATTGAACCCATGGCAAGAAAGATCAATCTAGTAGGCCAAACCAAATCGATAATTCGAAGAGACTTGCAAAGATAACTCAATCATACATAAAAGAATTCAGAGAAGATTCAAATATTATTCATAGATAAACTTGATCATAAACCCCCAATTCATCGGATCTCGACAAACACACCGCAAAAAGAGATTACATCGAATAGATCTCCACAAGAGAGGGGGAGAACATTGTATTGAGATCCAAAAAGAGAGAATAAGCCATCTAGCTAATAACTATGGACCCGAAGGTCTGTGGTAAACTACTCACAACTCATTGGAGGGGCTATGGTTTTGATGTAGAAGCCCTCCGTGGTGGATTCCCCCTCCGGCAGAATGCCGACGACGGCTCCAAGATGGGATCTCGCGGATACAGAAGGTTACGGTGGTGGAAATATTTCTTCGGTGGCTCCCAGGATGTTTTTGGGGTATGTAGGCTTACATAGGAGGAAGAAGTACGTCGGTGGCCGCCCGAGGGGCCCACGAGACAGGGGGCACGCCCAAGAGGGGTGGGCGCGCCCTCCTATCTCGTGGTCGCCTCGGCTGCTTCTTGGCTTGCACTCCAAGTCCTCTAGATCACGTTCGTTCCAAAAATCATGCTCCCGAAGGTTTCATTCCGTTTGGACTCCGTTTGATATTCCTTTTCTTCGAAATACTGAAATAGGCAAAAATACACCAATACGGGCTGGGCCTCCAGTTAGTATGTTAGTCCCAAAAATGATATAAATGTGTAAAATAAAGCCCATAGACATCCAAAATAGGTAATATAATAGCATGGAACAATCAAAAATTATAGATACGTTGGAGACGTATCAAGCATCCCCAAGCTTAATTCCTGCTCGTCCTCGAGTAGGTAAATGATAAAAACAGAATTTTTGATGTGGAATGCTACCTAGCATAATTCTCAATGTAATTTCTCTTTATTGTGGCATGAATGTTCAGATCCAAGTGATTCAAAATAAAAGTTCATATTGACAAAAGAAATAGTAATACTTCAAGCATACTAATAAAAGCAATCATGTCTTCTCAAAATAACATGGCTAAAGAAAGTTCATCCCCACAAAATCATATAGTTAGGCTATGCTTCATTTTCGTCACACAAAGTTGTTCCCAACTTCTATACCCCCGATGACAAGCCAAGCAATTGTTTCGTACTTAAATAATCTCAAACTTTTTCAACCTTCACGCAATACATGAGCGTGAGCCATGGATATAGCACTATGGGTGGAATAGAATAATGATTGGGGATTGTGTGGAGAAGACAAAAAGGAGAAAGTCTCACATTAACGAGGATAATCAACGGGCTATGGGAATGCCCATCAAGTGATGTCAACATGAGGAGTAGGGATTGCCATGCAACGGATGCACTAGAGCTATAAATGAATGAAAGCTCAACAAAATAAAACTAGTGGGTGTGCATCCAACTTGCTTGCTCACAAAGACCTAGGGCATTTGAGGAAGCCCATCGTAGGAATATACAAGCCAAGTTCTATAATGAAAAATTCCCACTAGTATATGAAAGTAACAACCTATGAGACCCTCTACATGAAAACATGGTGCTACTTTGAAGCACAATATATGAGACTCACTACATGAAGAACAAGGTGCTACTTTGAAGCACAAGTGTGGAAAAAGAGATAGTAGCATTGCCCCTTTATTTTTTTTTCTTTTTTTCCTTTTTTTATTTTTTCTTTGGCCCCTTTTTTTATTTTGGCCTTTCCTTTTTTTTCTTTTTGGGAAATGCTCTAATAATGATGATCATCACACTTTTATTGATTATAACACATGAATTACAACTCAAAACTAGAACAAGATATGACTCTATATGAATGTCTCCGGCGGTGTACCGGGATGGTGCAATGAATCAAGAGTGACATGTATAAAAATTATGCATGGTGGCTTTGCCACAAATACGATGTCAACTACATGATCATGCAATGGCAATATGACAAAATTAATGTATGTCATGATGATGATGAATGGAACGGCGGAAAATTGCATGGCAATATATCTCGGAATGGCTATGGAAATGCCATAAATAGGTAGGTATGGTGGTTGTTTTGAGGAACATATAAAGAGGTTTATGTGTGATAGAGCGTATCATATCACGGGGTTTGAATGCACCAGCGAAGTTTGCACCAACACTCAAGGTGAGAAAGGGCAATGCACGGTACCGAAGAGGCTAACAATGATGGAAAGGTAAAAGTGCGTATAATCCATGGACACAACATTAGTCAAAAGAACTCATATACTTATTGCAAAAATTTAGAAGTCATCAAAAACCAAGCACTACGCGCATGCTCCTAGCGGGATAGATTGGTAGGAAAAGACCATCGCTCGTCCCCGACCGCCACTCATAAGGATGCACAAGCCAGGTACACTTCATGCTTCAAATTTGTTACACAACTTTAACCATATGTGCAGCTACGGGACTTGCTAACTTCAACACAAGCATTCTTTAAATTCATAATCACCCAACTAGCATGACCTTAATATCACTACCTCCCTATCTCAAAACAATTATCAAGTATCAAGTTGATCATAGCATCCAATTCACTTCCTATGATAGTTTTTATTGTACCCAACTTGGATGCTCATCATTCTAGGACCAATTTATAACCATAGCAAATACCATGCTGTTCTAAAAGACTCTCAAAATAATATAATTGAAGCATGATAGATCAACAATTTCTTCAAAATTAATCCACCGCCGTGCTCTAAAAGATATAAGTGAAGCACTAGAGCAAAAACTAGCTAGCTCAAAAGATATAAGTGAAGCACATAGAGTATTCTAATAAATTTAAATCAAGTAGGCTTCTCCCAAAAGGTGTGTTACAAAAAGGATGATTGTGGTAAACTAAAAAGCAAAGACTAATATAATACAGGACGCTCCAAGCAAAACACATATCATGTGGCAAATAAAAATATAGGTCCAAGTAAAGTTACCAATGAACGAAGACGAAAGAGGGGATGCCTTCCGGGGGCATCCCCAAGCTTAGGCTTTTGGCTATTCTTGAATATCTTGGGGTGCCTTGTGTTGGGGAACGTAGCAGAAATTCAAAATTTTCCTACGAATCACCAAGATCAATCTATGGAGAAACTAGCAACAAGGGGAAGGAGAGTGCATCTACATACCCTTGTAGATCGCTAAGCGGAAGCGTTCAAGAGAACGGGGTTGAAGGAGTCGTACTTGTCGTGATCCAAATCACCGGAGATCATAGTGCCGAACGGACGACACCTCCGCGTTCAACACACGTACAGCCCGGTGACGTCTCCCATGCCTTGATCCAGCAAGGAGAGAGGGAGAGGTTGAGGAAGACTCCATACAGCAGCAGCACAATGGCGTGGTGGTGGTGGAGGAGCGTGGCAATCCTGCAGGGCTTCGCCAAGCACCGCAGGAGAGGAGGAGGGAGAGAGGTAGGGCTGCGCCAGGGAGAGGTGAAACTCTTGTGTTGGAAGCCCCAAAATCCTCAAGTATATATAGGGGAGAGGGAGGGGGCTGCGCCTCCCCTAGGGTTCCCACCCCCAAGGGTGCGGCTGCCCCCAAAACCCATCTAGGGTGCGGCCAAGGGGGGGGGAGGGGAAACTTGCCCCCCAAGTTAGGTGGGTGCGCCCCCTCCCCAAAACCCTAGGAGCCTTGGGCCCTTGTGGGGGGGCGCACCAGCCCACCTAGGGCTGGTCCCCTCCCACACTTGGCCCATGCAGCCCTCCGGGGCCGGTGGCCCCACTTGGTGGACCCCCGGGACCCTCCCGGTGGTCCCGGTACGTTACCGATAAAACCCGAAACTTTTCCGGTGACCAAAACAGGACTTCCCATATATAAATCTTTACCTCCAGACCATTCCGGAACTCCTCATGACGTCCGGGATCTCATCCGGGACTCCGAACAACATTCGGTAACCACATACAAACTTCCTTTATAACCCTAGCGTCATCGAACCTTAAGTGTGTAGACCCTACGGGTTCGGGAACCATGCAGACATGACCGAGAGATTCTCCGGTCAATAACCAACAGCGGGATCTGGATACCCATGTTGGATCCCACATGTTCCATGATGATCTCATCGGATGAACCACGATGTCAAGGACTCAATCAATCCCGTATACAATTCCCTTTGTCTAGCGGTATTTTACTTGCCCGAGATTCGATCGTCGGTATGCCGATACCTTGTTTAATCTCGTTACCGGCAAGTCTCTTTACTCGTTCCGTAACATATCATCCCGTGATCAACCCGTTGGTCACATTGTGCACATTATGATGATGTCCTACCGAGTGGGCCCAGAGATACCTCTCCATTTACACGGAGCGACAAATCCCAGTCTCGATTCGTGCCAACCCAACAGACACTTTCGGAGATACCCGTAGTGCACCTTTATAGCCACCCAGTTACGTTGTGACATTTGGTGCACCCAAAGCATTCCTACGGTATCCGGGAGTTGCACAATCTCATGGTCTAAGGAAATGATACTTGACATTATAAAAGCTTTAGCATACGAACTACACGATCTTTGTGCTAGGCTTAGGATTGGGTCTTGTCCATCACATCATTCTCCCAATGATGTGATCCCGTTATCAACGACATCCAATGTCCATGGTCAGGAAACCGTAACCATCTATTGATCAACGAGCTAGTCAACTAGAGGCTTACTAGGGACATGGTGTTTGTCTATGTATCCACACATGTATCTGAGTTTCCTGTCAATATAATTATAGCATGGATAATAAACGATCATCATGAACAAGGAAATATAATAATAATAACTAATTTATTATTGCCTCTAGGGCATATTTCCAACAGTCTCCCACTTGCACTAGAGTCAATAATCTAGTTCACATCGCCATGTGATTAACACTCACAGGTCACATCGTCATGTCACCAACATCCAAAGAGTTTACTAGTGTCGCTAAACTAGTTCACATCATCATGTGATTAAGACTCAATGAGTTCTGGGGTTTGATCATGTTTTGCTTGTGAGAGGTTTTAGTCAACGGGTCTGCAACATTCAGATCCGTATGTACTTCGCAAATCTCTAGGTCATATTGTAAATGTTGCTTCCATGCTCCACTTGGAGCTATTCCAAATGGTTGCTCCACTATACGTATCCGGTTTGCTACTCAGAGTCATTCAGATAGGTGTTAAAGCTTGCATCGACGTAACCATTTACGCCGAACTCTTTATCACCTCCATAATCGAGAAACATGTCCTTATTTACTCCAAGGACAATTTTGACCACTGTCCAATGATCCACATTTCTGGATCATTCTTGTACCCCTTGACTGACTCATGGCCAGGCACACTTCCGGTGCGGTACATAGCATAGCATACTACAGAGCCTGCGTCTGAAGCATAGGGGACAACCTTCGTCCTTTGTCTCTCTTCTGCCGTGGTCAAGCTTTAACTCTTAACTTCATACCTTACTACTCAGGCAAGAACTCCTTCTTTGACTGATCCATCTTGAACACCTTCAAGATCATGTCAAGGTATGTGCTCATTTTAAAATACTATTGAGCATTTTTTATCTATCCTCATAGATCTTGATGCTCAATGTTCAAGTAGCTTAATCCAGGTTTTCTATTGAAAAACACCTTTCAAATAACCCTATATGCTTTCCAAAAATTCTACATCATTTCTGATCAACAATATGTCAACAACATATACTCATCAGAAATTCTATAGTGTGCCACTCACTTATTTGGAAATACAAGTTTCTCATAAACTTTGTATAATCCCAAAATCTTTGATCATCTCATCAAAGCGTACATTCCAACTCCGAGATGCTTACTCCAGTCCTAAGAAGGATTGCTGGAGTTTTGCATACTTGTTAGCATCTTTCAGGATTGACAAAACCTTCTGGTTGTATCACATACAACCTTTCCTCAAGAATTACGTCAAGGAAACAATGTTTTGACATCCTATCTGCAAGATTTCATAAATAATGCAGTAACTACTAATCCAATTCCAACAGACTCTTAGCATCACTATGAGTGAGAAAGCCTCACCGCAGTCAACTCCTTGAACTTGTCGGAAAACATCTTAATGACAAGTCGAGCTTTTTAATGGTAATACTTACCATCATTGTCTGTCTTCCTTTTAAAATCCATCTGTACCCAACAGCCTTATGACCATCAAGTATTTCTTCTAAAGTCATGGATCCTCTCTCGGATTTTATGGCTTCGAGCCATTCGTTGGAATTCGGGCCCACCATCGCTTCTCCATAGCTCGTAGGTTCATTTTTGTCTAGCAACATGACCTTCAAGACATGATTACTATACCACTCTGAAGTAGTACACATCCTTGTCACCCTACGAGGTTCGGTAGTGACTTGATCTGAAGTTTCATGATCATTATCATAAGCTTGCACTTCAATTGGTGTAGGTGCCACAGGAACAACTTCCTGTGCCCTGCTACACAATGGTTGAAGTGACGGTTCAATAGCCTCTTCAAGTCTCCACCATCCTCCCACTCAAATCTTTCGAGAGAAACTTTTCTCGAGAAAGGACCCGATTCAAGAAACAATCCCTATTGCTTTCGGATCTGAATTAGGAGGTTTACCCAACTGTTTTGGGTGTCCTATGAAGATGTTTTTATCCGCTTTGGGTTCGAGCTTATCACGATGAAACTTTTTCATATAAGCGTCGCTCCCCAAACTTTCAAGAAACGACAACTTAGGTTTCTCCAAACCATAGTTCAAACGGTGTCGTCTCAACAGAATTACGTGGTGCCCTTTTAAAGTGAGTGTGGTTGTCTCTAATGCCTAACCCATGAACGATAGTGGTAATTCGATAAGAGACATCATGGTACGCACGATATCCAATAGGATGCAACTATGATGTTCGGACACACCATCACACTATGGTGTTCCAGGCGGTATTAATTGTGAAACAATTTCCACAATGTCTTAATTGCGTGCCAAAGCTCGTAACTCAGATACTCATCTATATGATCATATCATAGACATTTTATCCTCTTGTCACGATGACCCTCAACTTCACTCTGAATTTACTTGAACCATTCAATAATTCAGACTTGTGATTTATCAAGTAAATATACAGTATCTACTTAAATCATCCGTGAAGTAAGAACATAACGATATTCACTGCATGCCTCAGCACTCATTGGACTACACACATCAAAATGTGTTACTTCCAATAAGTTGCTATCTTGTTCCATTTTACTGAAAACAAGGCTTTTCAGTCATCTTGCCCATGTGGTATGATTTGCATATCTCAAGTGATTCAAAATCAAGTGAGTCCAAATGATCCATCTGCATGGAGTTTCTTCATGCGTATACACCAATAGACATGGTTCGCATGTATCAAACTTTTCAAAAACGAGTGAGTCCAAAGATCCATCAACATGGAGCTTCTTCATGCGTTTTATACCAATATGACTTACATGGCAGTGCCACAAATAAGTGGTACTATCATTACTATCTTGTATCTTTTGGCATGAAAATGTGTATCACTACGATCGAGATTCAATAAACCATTCTTTTAGGTGTAAGACCATTGAAGGTATTATTCAAATAAAATAGAGTAACCATTATTCTCCTTAAATGAATAACCGTATTGCGATAGACATAATCCAATCATGTCTATGCTCAACGCAAACACTAAATAACAATTATTTAGATTTAACATCAATCTCGATGGTAGAGGGAGCGTGCGATGCTTGATCACATCAACCTTGGAAACACTTCCAACACATATCGTCAGCTCACCTTTAGCTAGTCTCTGTTTATTCCATAGCTTTTATTTCGAGTTACTAACACTTAGCAACCGAACCGGTATCTAATACCCTGGTGCTACTAGGAGTACTAGTAAAGTACACATTAACATAATGTATATCCAATATACTTCTATCAACCTTGCCTGCCTTCTTATCTACCAAGTATCTAGGGTGATTCTGCTTCAGTGTCCGTTCCTCATCGCAGAAGCACTTAGTCTCGGGTTTGGGTTCGACCTTGGGTTTCTTCACTGGAGCAGCAACTGATTTGCCGTTTCATGAAGTACCCCTCTTGCCCTTGCCCTCCTTGAAACTAGTGGTTTCACTAACCATCAACAATTGATGCTCCTTCTTGATTTCTACATTCGCGGTGTCGAACATTGTGAATAGCTCAAGGATCATCATATCTATCCCTGTTATGTTATAGTTCATCATGAAGCTCTAGGAGCTTGGTGGTAATGTCTTTGGGGAAACATCACAATCTCATCTGGAAGATCAACTCCCACTCGATTCAAGTGATTGTTGTATCCAGACAATCTGAGTACAAGCTCAACGATTGAGATCTTCTCCCTTAGTTTGTAGGCTAGAAAACTCATCGGAGGTCTCATACCTCTTGACGTGGGCACGAGCCTGAAATCCCAATTTCAGCTCTTGGAACATCTCATATGTTCTGCGACATTTCAAAAATGTCTTCGGTGCCTCAATTCTAAACCGTTTAACTGAACTATCATGTAGTTATCAAAACGTGTATGTCCGATGTTCGCAACAACCACAGACGACGTTCGAGGTTCAGCACACTGAGCGGTGCATTAAGGACATAAGCTTTCTATTGTCCCCATAATCGCTACTGTCAACTTTCAACTATATTTTCTCTAGGAACATATCTAAAACAGTAGAACTAAAGCGCGAGCTATGACATAATTTGCAAAGGGGTTTTGACTATGTTCAGGATAATTAAGTTCATCTAATGAACTCCCACTCAGATAGACATCCCTCTAGTCATCTAAGTGATTACATGATCCGAGTCAACTAGGCCGTGTCCGATCATCACGTGAGACAGACTAGTCATCATCGGTGAACATCTTCATGTTGATCGTATCTACTATACGACTCATGCTCGACCTTTCGGTCTCTTGTGTTCCGAGGCCATGTATGTACATGCTAGGCTCGTCAAGTTAACCTAAGTGTTTCGCATGTGTAAATCTGGCTTACACCCGTTGTATGTGAACGTAAGAATCTATCACACCCGATCATCACGTGGTGCTTCGAAACGATGAACTTTCGCAATGGTGCACAGTTAGGGGGAACACTTTCTTGAAATTTTAATGAGGGATCATCTTATTTACTACCGTCGTTCTAAGCAAAAAAGATGCATAAACATGATAAACATCACATGCAATCAAATAGTGACATGATATGGCCAATATCATTTTGCTCCTTTTGATCTCCATCTTCGGGGCTCCATGATCATCATCGTCACCAGCATGACACCATGATATCCATCATCGTGTCTTCATGAAGTTGTCTTGCCAACTTATTACTTCTACTACTATGGCTACCGGTTAGCAATAAAGTAAAGTAATCACATGGCGTTGTTCAATGACACGCAGGTCAAACAATAAATTAAGACAACTCCTATGGCTTCTGCCGGTTGTCATATTCATCGACATGCAAGTCGTGATTCCTATTACAAGAACATGATCAATCTCATACATTACATATCATTCATCACATTCTTCTTGGCCATATCACATCACATAGCATACCCTGCAAAAACAAGTTAGACGTCCTCTAATTGTTGTTTGCATGTTTTACGTGGCTGCTATGGGTTTCTAGCAAGAACGTTTCTTACCTACGCAAAACCACAACGTGATATGCCAATTGCTATTTACCCTTCATAAGGACCCTTTTCATCGAATCCGTTCCGACTAAAGTGGGAGAGACTGGCACCCGCTAGCCACCTTATGCACCAAGTGCATGTCAGTCGGTGGAACCTGTCTCACGTAAGAGTACGTGTAAGGTCGGTCCGAGCCGCTTCATCCCACAATACCGTCGAAACAAAATTGGACTAGTAACAGTAAGCATATTGAACAAAATCAACGCCCATAACTACTTTGTGTTCTACTCGTGCAAAGAATCTACGCAATAGACCTAGCTCATGATGCCACTGTTGGAGAACGTAGCAGAAATTCAAAATTTTCCTACGAATCACCAAGATCTATCTATGAAAAAACTAGCAACAAGGGGAAGGAGAGTGCATCTACATACCCTTGTAGATTGCTAAGCGGAAGCGTTCAAGAGAACGGGGTTGAAGGAGTCGTACTCGTCGTGATCCAAATCACCGGAGATAATAGTGCCGAACGGACGACACCTCCGCGTTCAACACACGTACAGCCCGGTGACGTCTCCCATGCCTTGATCCAGCAAGGAGAGAGGGAGAGGTTGAGGAAGACTCCATCCAGCAGCAGCACAACGGCGTGGTGGTGGTGGAGGAGCGTGGCAATCCTACAGGGCTTCACCAAGCACCGCGGGAGAGGAGGAGGGAGAGAGGTAGGGCTGCGCCAGGGAGAGGTGAAACTCTTGCGTTGGCAGCCCCACAATCCTCAAGTATATATAGGGGAGAGGGAGGGGGCTGCGCCTCCCCTAGGGTTCCCAGCCCCAAGGGTGCGGCTGCCCCCAAAACCCATCTAGGGTGCGGCCAAGGGGGGGAGAGGGGAAACTTGCCCCCCCAAGTTAGGTGGGTGCGCCCCCTCCCCCAAACCCTAGGCGCCTTGGGCCCTTGTGGGGGGGGGGGCGCACCAGCCCACCTGGGGCTGGTCCCCTCCCACACTTGGCCCATGCAGCCCTCCGGGGCCAGTGGCCCCACTTGGTAGACCCCTGGGACCCTCCCGGTGGTCCCGGTACGTTACCGATAAAACCCGAAACTTTTCCGGTGACCAAAACAGGACTTCCCATATATAAATCTTTACCTCCGGACCATTCCGGAACTCCTCGTGACGTCTGGGGTCTCATCCGGGACTCCGAACAACATTCAATAACCACATACAAACTTCCTTTATAACCCTAGCGTCATCAAACCTTAAGTGTGTAGACCCTACGGGTTCGGGAACCATGCAGACATGACCGAGACGTTCTCCGGTCAATAACCAACAGCGGGATCTGGATACGCATGTTGGCTCCCACATAATCCACGATGATCTCATCGGATGAACCACGATGTCAAGGACTCAATCAATCCCGTATACAATTCCCTTTGTCTAGCGGTATTTTACTTGCCCGAGATTCGATCGTCGGTATGCCGATACCTTGTTCAATCTCGTTACCGGCAAGTCTCTTTACTCGTTCCGTAACACATCATCCCGTGATCAACCCCTTGGTCACATTGTGAACATTATGATGATGTCCTACTGAGTGGGCCCAGAGATACCTCTCCGTTTACACGGAGCGACAAATCCCAGTCTCGATTTGTGCCAACCCAACAGACACTTTCGGAGATACCCGTAGTGCACCTTTATAGCCACCCAGTTACGTTGTGACGTTTGGTGCACCCAAAGCATTCCTACGGTATCCGGGAGTTGCACAATCTCATGGTCTAAGGAAATGATACTTGACATTATAAAAGCTTTAGCATGCGAACTACACGATCTTTGTGCTAGGCTTAGGATTGGGTCTTGTCCATCACATCATTCTCCCAATGATGTAATCCCGTTATCAACGACATCCAATGTCCATGGTCAGGAAACTGTAACCATCTATTGATCAACGAGCTTGTCAACTAGAGGCTTACTAGGGACATGGTGTTTGTCTATGTATCCACACATGTATCTGAGTTTCCTGTCAATATAATTATAGCATGGATAATAAACGATCATCATGAACAAGGAAATATAATAATAATAACTAATTTATTATTGCCTCTAGGACATATTGCCAACACCTTGGGCATCCCCAAGCTTAGGCTTTTGCCACCCTTTATTCCATAGTCCATCAAAGCTCTACCCAAAACTTGAAAACTTCACAACACAAAACTCAACAGGAAATCTCATAAGCTCCGTTAGTGAAAGAAAACAAAACCACCACATAAGGTACTGTAATGAACTAATTCTTTATTTATATTGGTGTTAAACCTACTGTATTCCAAGTTCACTATGGTTCATACCCCTACATACTTGCCATAGATGCATCAAAATAAGCAAACAACACACGAAAAACAGAATCTGTCAAAAAATGAACAGTCTGTAGCAATCTGTAACTAACGCAAACTTCTGGAACTTTAAAAATAGGACGTCGTAAACAATTTGTTTATTGAACAGCAGCAAAAAGAATAAATGCAATAGCTCATTTCTGTGATTTATTGAATTTTTTATCGTGAGCGCAAAGTTTCTGTTTTTCAGCAGAATCAAATCAACTCATATCATAGGTTATCCTATAGGTTCTACTTGGCACAAACACTAAATAAAACAAGAAAACACATCTAAACAGAAAGTAGATGCAAAATTTATTACTAAACAAGAACAAAAACAAGAAACACAAAGAAAATTGGGTTGCCTCCCAACTAGCGCTATCGTTTAACGCCCCTAGCTAGGCATAAAAGCGAAGATAGATCTAAGTAGTGCCATCTTTGGCACTTGATTCATAGGTAGCTCGCATGATAGATTCATAAGGTAATTTGACTTTCTTTCTTGGAAAGTGCTCCATGCCTTTCTTTAATGGAAATTGGAATCTAATATTCCCTTCCTTCATATCAATAATCGCACCAATCGTTCTAAGGAAAGGTCTACCAAGAATAATAGGGCAAGAAAGATTGCAATCTATATCAAGAACGATAAAATCAATGGGCACGAAATTTCTATTAGCAACAATTAGAACATCATTGATCCTTCCCATTGGCTTTGTAATGGTGGAATCCGCAAGGTGCAAATTTAAAGAGCAATCATCAAGATCATGGAAACCTAGAATATCACATAAAGTTTTTCAGAATCATGGAAAAACTAGCACCCAAATCACACAAGGCAAAACACTCATAATCTTCAATTTTAATCTTTATAGTAGGTTCCCACTCATCATTAAGTTTTCTAGGTATAGAAACTTCCAAATTAAGTTTTTCATCGAAAGATTGCATCAAGGCATCAACAATATGTTTGGTAAAGGCTTTATTCTGACTATAAGCATGAGGAGAATTAACAACGGATTGCAACAAGGAAATACAACTTTCTAAAGAACAATTATCATAATCAAAATCCTTGAAATCCGAGATAGTGGGTTCAATACTATTTAAAGTCATGACCTCTCCAATCCCACTTTTACCAAGTTTAGCATCAAGATCTAAAAACTCCGAAATCTTGGGACGCCTTCTAAATAAAGTTGACTCATCTCCAGTCCCATTATTATCAAGATTCAGATTGCAAAACAAACATCTAATAGGGGACACATAAATAACTTTAAGATCTTCATCATTATTTTCATGGAAACTAGAAGAACACGCTTTTATAAAGCAATCTTTCTTAGCACGCAATCTAGTGGTTCTTTCTTTGCATTCGTCAATGGAACTTCTCATAGCTTTGAGAGACTCATTGATATCATGCTTAGGATAATAAGATCTAAGTTTGAGAGAATCAACATCAAGCGAAAGTCTATCAATGTTCCTAGTCAAATCATCAACTTTGAGCAATTTTTCTTCAAGCAAAGCATTAAAATTCTTTTGAGAGATCATAAATTTATTTCACACTATTTTCAAAATCATAGGGCATATTATCAAAATTACCATAAGAATTATTGTAGGAATTTCCATAATTATTAGAGGAATTGCTAGGGAACGGTCTAGGATTAAAGTTTCCTCTATAAGCATTGTTTCCAAAATTATTCCTACCAACAAAATTTACATCCATAGATTCATTATTATTATCAATCAAGGTAGATAAAGGCATATCATTGGGATCAATAGAAGAACTCTTAGTAGCAAAAAATCTCATAAGCTCATCCATCTTTCCACTCAAAACATTATTTCTTCTATAGCATGCACTTTTTTACTAGTAGATCGTTCGGTGTGCCATTGAGAATAATAATATTATCTAGAAGTTTTGTAGCATCTCCTAACGTGATTTCCATAAACATGTCTCCGACGGCCGAATCTAAAAGATTTATAGAAGAAAAATTCAATCAGGCATAAAAAATTGTATGATCATCCATAAATTCAAACCATGAGTAGGGCAATTGCGAATCATCAATTTCATTCTTTCCCAAGATTGGGCAACATGCTCATGATCAACTTGTTTAAAATTCATAATATTGTTCCTAAGGGAGATGATCTTAGTGGGAGGAAAATACTTAGAGATAAAAGCATCTTTGCACTTGTTCCAAGAATCAATACTATTTTTAGGCAAAGACGAAAACCAAACTTTAGCATGATCTCTAAGTGAAAACGGAAATAAGTTCAACTTAACAATATTATTACCCGTATCTTTTTTCTTTTGAATCTCACACAAATCAACAAAGTTATTTAGATGAGTAGCGGCATCTTCACTAGGAAGGCCGGAGAATTGATATTTCATAACAAGATTCAGTAAAGCAGCATTGATTTCACAAGACTCAACATCATTAAGAGGAGCAATCGGAGTACTAAGGAAATCATTATTATTGGTATTGGAGAAATCACACAATTTGGTATTATCTTGCGCCATGGCAATAAGTAATCCAACACACAAGCAAACAGAAAAAGGCAAGCGAAAGAGAGAGGAAGAAGAAGGCAAGCGGAAAAGAGAGGAGATTGGTAAAGAGAGGGCGAATAAAACGGCAAGGGTGAAGTGGGCGAGAGGAAAATGAGAGGCAAATGGCAAATAATGTAAATGCGAGGGAGATGAGTTTGTGATGGGTACTTGGTATGTCTTGACTTGAGCAAAGACCTCCCTGACAACAGCGCCAGAAAAAGGTCTTGATAACCCACAAGTGTAGGGGATCGCAACAGTTTTCGATAAGTAAGATTCTCAAACCCAACGAGGAGCTAAAGGTAGAATAAATATTCCCTCAAGTTCTATCGACCACCGATACAACTCTACGCACACTTGACGTTCGCTTTACCTAGAACAAGTATGAAACTAGAAGTACTTTGTAGGTGTTGTTGGATAAGTTTGTAAGATAATAAAGAGCACGTAAATAAAAGCTAGGGGCTGTTTAGATAAAGATGCAATAAAGTAAATATAGCGAGTGTGGAAAAGTGGTGGTAGGAGTTGTGGAATTGTCCCTAAGCAATTGACTATGTTACTAGACCGGTAATCACTATTGCAATTCTATTTGAGGGAGAGGCATAAGCTAACATACTTTCTCTACTTGGATCATATGCACTTATGATTGGAACTCTAGCAAGCATCCGGAACTACTAAAGATTCATTAAGGTAAAACCCAACCATAGCATTAAAGCATCAAGTCCCCTTTATCCCATACACAAACAACCTACTTACTCGGGTCTATGCTTCTGTCACTCGCGCCACCCACCATAAGCAAATCATAAACATATTGCAAACCCTACAGCGGGAATCCCTCATGCTTGCGCGACACAGAGGGCACAATAGGACAGCACCAATAATAAAACATGCAACTCAAACCAATCATAGAATTTCATCAATCACCAATAGGACAACGAAAATCTACTCAGACATCGTAGGATGGCAACACATCATTGGATAATAATATGAAGCATAAAGCACCATGTTCAAGTAGAGGGTACAGTGGGATGCGGGTGAGTGGACCGCTGAATATAGATGGGGGAAGGTGATGGAGATGTTGGTGAAGATGATGGAGGTGTTGGTCAAGATCGCGGTGATGATGATGGTCCCCGGCAATGGCGCCAGAAATCCTTCTTGCTATGTCTTGAGCTTGCGTTGGTTTTCCTTGAAGAGGAAAGGGTGATGCAACACAGTAGCGTAAGTATTTCCCTCAGTTTTTGAGAACCAAGGTATGAATCTAGTAGGAGGCTCCGCACAAGTCCCATGAACCTACACAAACAAACAAAGAACTCGCAACCAACGCGATAAAGGGATTGTCAATCCCTTCACGTCCACTTGCAAAAGTGAGATATGATAGAGATAATATGATAAGATAAATATATTTTTGGTATTTTATAATATAGATGCAGAAAATAAAGATGCAAATAAAAGTAGATTGGAAACTTATATTATAAAAGATAGACCCGGGGGCCATAGGTTTCACTAGAGGCTTCTCTCAAGATAGCATAAGTATTACGGTGGGTGAACAAATTACTGTCGAGCAATTGATAGAAAAGTGAATAATTATGAGATTATCTAGGCATGATTATGTATATAGGCATCACTTCCGTGACAAGTAGAACGACTCCTGCCTGCATCTACTACTATTACTCCACACATCGACCGCTATCCAGCATGCATCTAGAGTATTAAGTTCATAAGAACAGAGTAATGCATTAAGAAAGATGACATGATGTAGAGGGATAAACTCAAGCAATATGATATAAACCCCATCTTTTTATCCTCTATGGCAACAATACAATACGTGCCTTGCAACCCTTTCTGTCACTGGGTAAGGACACCGCAAGATTGAACCCAAAGCTAAGCACTTCTCCCATGGCAAGTGTCGGTGTCAAAACCGGCGGATCTCGGGTAGGGGGTCCCGATCTGTGCGTCTTAGGCTGATGGTAACAGGAAGCAAGGTACACAATGTTTACCCAGGTTCGGGCCCTCTCGATGGAGGTAAAACCCTACTTCCTGCTTGATTAATATTGAAGATATGTGGAATACAAGAGTAGATCTACCACGAGATCGTAGAGGCTAAACCCTAAGAGCTAGCCTATGATGGTATGATTGTAATTGTGATCGGCCTTCTAAGGACCATGCTCTTCGGTTTATATAGACACCGGAGAGCTAGAGTTTACATGGAGTCGGTTACAAGGAAGGAAATATAATATCCGGATCCCCAAGCTTGTCTTCCATGCAAAGGAGAGTCCCATCCGGACACGAGCCGAAGTCTTGAGTCTTGTATCTTGACGCTTCTATAGTCCGGACGATGAATACAGTCCGGCTGTCCGGATACCCACTTATCCAGGACTCCCTCAGTGGCCCCTGAACCAGGCTTCAATGACGACGAGTCCGGCGCACAGTCTTGTCTTCGGCATTGCAAGGCGGGTTCCTCCACCGAATACTCCAAGGTAATTATCGAACACGTAATCTGTGTCCGGATCTGCAAAATGATCTTCACATACCACTGTAAAGAAAATGATACTTCAGCTGACAACTTTTTAGACGACGGGATATGTCATCATGGTCGGGTTATTATCCAAACCATTTTTCCCACAACCAGCCATAACGTATACTGCGAGGCGGTTTTCTGAGCACGTCTTCTCGAAGCGAAGAGCGTGTCCCCTTATCACGGGATTCTCATCAATACGGGCATGGGTAATCCAACCGTACCGCTAATCGCGGCGAGCGGGAGGCGAGCGGGTTCCACCAGGCAAGTGGGAAGGCGCAAAAAGCTCTTACCTTCTCTTATAAAGAGATAGGGCATCTTCCTCTTTTACCCATGCCTTCTCCTTCCACTAACTCACTTCCCTCTGCTCGAGCCCTAACGCCCGAGCGCCTTTCTTTTCCATCGAAGAGAGGGTTTCCAAAGATGTCCGGATCCGAAGCAGGAGGCAAATGGATGGCCTCTATCGTCCGTGAGAAGGATATCAAGAAGCTCCGGGAAGCCGGGTATCTGGCCAAGGAGATTGGCCACCGTCTCCCACCGGCGGGATAGGTTGTCCCTACTCCAGAGCCCCATGAGAGAGTCGTGTTCCTTCCCCATTTTGTTCACGGGCTCGGGTTTCCCCTCCACCCATTTGTATGTGGAGTCATGTATTACTATGGGGTTGATTTTCATGATCTTTCCCCCAACTCTTTTCTCAATATCTCGATGTTCATCGTCGCATGCGAGGCCTTCCTCCGGATTCTGCCTCACTTCGGCCTGTGGTTTAAGATTTTCAATGTGAAGCCCAAGGTGGTGAGTGGCGAACTCGCCGAGTGCGGCGGCGCCATGGTGAGCAAGATGCCCAAGGTCGTCTGGCCGAAGGGCACTTTTAACGACTCCGTCAAGGAATGGCAGCAACAGTGGTTTTATATCACTGAACCACGCGGCGAAGAATGGGCAGCAGCTCCTGAGTTCAAATCCGGAGCTCCGCTGTGGCTTACGTCCTGGCCCAAGAAGGGCCTGAACTGGTGCTCGTCCGATGAGCTGTCACTGCTCCTGACGCGTGTTCGGAATATGGTCGACACGGACGTCAAGCTTGTTGACGTGGTCCAGGTGATGCTAGTTCGCCTGGTTCTCCCTTGCCAGCGTCGAGCCTGTACTTTATGAGAATTCGACCCATCCGAGCATCAAACCCTCCGGGAGCTCCATGATTCCTCCCACGAGGATATCTGGAAGGTGCTCTTTAAGTCCAGCAAATCATGGTCGGACTCTTCTGAGGACCGGGGGTATCAATTATCCCATTCTGCAAGCCCGGTAAGTTATAGCCACGCCCCGTCCGTCCAGGCTTTAGCCAGCATATCATGAGGGGGGTGTTTTAACCGTGCTTCATTGTGGCTTTAGGGATGGATAAAAAGAGTGGAGCGAATACAATGTTCGGCCCCACTGCCGGAGGAACCGATCAGACCTCTTCTGACGAAGATGCTGGTCCCTGCACCTTACAAGGCGCCCAAGATGGAGGCCCCCAAGCAGGTCAAGAAGACCCGGAGTGGCCTCCGTTGTCGCGAGGCTCCGGACACCCGGTCTGAAGGCTCTAGTGACGCTCCTTCTTTCAAAGACGAAGAGGAGGAGGCAGAGGAGGACGAGCCTCGCTCTGCCAGCAGGAAGAAGCGTGCAACTTCCCCATCCCTGGAGGCCGAGTCGCCCAAGAGAAGGCGAGGCTCCCCTCCAGAGGCATCCACCCCGGCTGCCGATAACAGCCCGGAGTGGGATCCCGAGGCCCAGCCCCTGGGAAAATCGTAAGTAACCGAAATCCGAATACGCCTATGTATCCAGGGTTGTCCGGGTATTGTAGTTTTAACTGTCGCCACATCTCATACAACCCGGCAAGGTCTCCTGCCGGACAATCCTCATCAGAGGATTCGTTGAGCTCGAATGCTATGGCGAGCGAGACGCCTCCGGGGATTCCTTTTCCGAAGTCTGGGCGCGACACCGAGGTGTCGTCTCAAAGAGACTCGGGGCCGGATAAAGTTCTGGAGGCCCCTAAGGCTCCCGGATCGGGCCAGCGGCCATCCTCCATGGAGGGAGGTTTGTCTACTCCGCCGGCCACCTCAGTATACGCCAAGTTGTCGGGCGGTTTGTTGACAGCGTTAAGGAACGCGTCCGTCGTTGATGAACATCGAACCCTTATGGGTGCGGTTGTTGGAAAGATTCAGGCTGCCGAAAGCGGGCTGAATGAGTCATGTCTTGGCCTTATAAAGGCCTTTGAGGTATGGTTTCTAAGAAACCTTTAAAGAATTAGTATGATATGAGGAGTAGCCCCTGATACACTATCCGGAAAAAGAAAGCCGGGCAGGGGATCAAATCCTCAGTTGTAATGGGAATTTTTAATGCTGTATACCCATGTTTTTGAAAACAGGCGTCTGTGGAGAGGACGACCGCTCATGATGCGGAAGTGTCCGAGCTGAAAGAGAGCCTGAGACGTGCCGAAGAAGAACTTGGCCGTATGAAGAAGCAATTGGAGGAGAGGCAAGGTATGTTTGGACATTGTCTTGCGTTTGGCACAAATCAATAAGTGTGCCTATTTGAAAAGTATTTATGTTATGCGCCCTAGGAGCGAGTGCCGAATATGAGGCGCTAAAGGAAGCGGCGGCTGATGCCCAAGAGAAGGCTGCCGCCGAACAGGCTCTGCGTGAAAAACACGAGGCCAGGGTCGTCATAGCTGAGTGGGAGCTTTAGGATGCTGTGACGAAAAGCGAGAGCTTGGAGCAGAGTTTAGTAGGGAAAGAATCTGAACTCGCCCAAGCTCTCCAAGCCGCGGAAGATGCTCGGGAAGAAGCCCGAGGTGCTGTACAGGACATTCAGGAGGCCCGAAAAGTTGCGGCTGGTAAGGCCTGTTGTATATATGGCCGTTATGATGTTATAATATGGAGAACTCTAAGCGGCAAGCTGAGTTCTTGATTTTGCGGGGGTGTTTGCGGATCTGCCTCATAGCATATCAGATGTGACCCAATTTTATCGGTCCGAGGAGAGGGAGTCTGCGGGGAGGAACTTCTGGTTGCAGTATCTAGCGCCGAACTATCTGGTGCCTTTTATCGATCAGCTGAAGCAGCTGGTCGAACTGCACCAGGCGGCCGAACTAGCCATGAAGGACTTGGTCATCCGGCTATGGCCTGCAGAGCCAATTCCGAGCAGTTTCTTCGGACTCGTCAAGCGGATTGTGGGCGCCTGTCCTCGGCTTGATATTATCAAGCGATCAGTCTGTATAGAAGGTGCGTGAATGGCGCTTGCCCATGCAAAAGTGCATTGGGGGAAGCTTGACGTAGAAAAGCTGATAACTGAGGGGCCACCAGAGGGTAAGAAGCATCGCAAGCCCGAACTGTATTATGAAGGTGTAATGAAGGGTGCCCGCCTGGCGGTGGACAAGTGCACCAAAGACATTATATTTCCCTGAGGGCATTTTTGCCATTGTTTGTAATATGGGATAATGGCGCTTTTATTATATGTTGCCTATTTGGTTTGAACATGTGTTCTTCCTTTGCGGCCTTATTGTATATAAATTCTGAGAGTTGGCCACTCGTCGGCTTCAGCCCCCACGAGAGAAGTACGGGGGTGTTCGGGGTATTTATGAACACTCTTTATCCCATTGATGGGTCCTTATAAGGAGGCGTTTCTCATCACGAACCAAGCAATCGGACTATAGGGCTTTACTACTCTCACTTAGCCATAGGAATACGAGTATGGTCGGCGCAACCCCTAGTGTCCGGAAGGCCGGACTAGGGGCTCTATTGGCGCCTGATCGGTAGACTGATCCGTCGCAATCTGCATTTTATAGTGGCGTTATGCGGAATGAATCTTTAAGGATTTTGCAACCTCTCGAACAGTTGACCAGCTCTCGCCGCATCATGACAGTCGGTTTTCGGCTTTCTCTACTGAGGTGCTCGTCCGGCAGATCCGGGACACAATCGTAGTAGTTCTCCAAGTGCTACCTTAGCCGACGGAATGGAACGTAAGTTACCAAAACATGGGAGCCGGGCAAACCCAACCAATGACCCAAGACATGATTCGGAGCTGATGCATATAGTGCTATAAGTTCGGGGTGCCGAGCAACCGAGAAGGTGGTCGGACTTTATTGCCATACTGTGGATCCCCTGGCATAGCCGGGCGTAACACGAACTGTGGCTGCCACTTTTATGGCAAAGAGGCGTCGATGATAAACGACGACCGGTGCATGTTTAGTTAAGTCTACGCATTGCAGTAATATGATATGCCCATGCATATGAATGCGATTTATGATTATGAAAAAGAGATGGTTTTCTGGCGGAACCTGTGGTGGCCGGACTGGAGGGGGCTGTGAATGGATCGAAAGTGAATCCGAACTGCCGTCTACCTGCATGGTCATGTCCTTGTGTGTCCGGGCCGACTTCACGCTGCCAAACCTGTTCTGCATAAGAGTTAGTTTGTGAAGGTAAGTGAGTGGAGGGCGCCGAACATCCTCCTGTGGTTGGTCCAAAGGTTCCTGATCGGACCCTCGTGACCCCAGCCGCTATTCGAGAAGCAGCCCAGACTCCTTAGTTGGTGTCCGGATAGTTGGCTGTCATATCAAAATATTGACAGGCATGCGCGACTTGCTACTCTTGCAGCTGTATGATCCCCGCTTCTGAGGGCGGGGTTTGGCTCTGCACGCAGGCGTGAGTGTATTACCGGTGCTGGCCTGATGATTTACCACATGGAATCTAGCCAACGTGGTTCATCTTGTTAGCATACGGTGTGATACCATATAGGGGGAATGCGCCGATGGCGCGGCCTTATTTGGTTATCTGAAAACAACCGTTAAGGCGGTGGGCCAATGATCCTGGCCTTTGTGCCTGGCACCTTGTAGAAGGTGTTTATGTGTACGCCCGCTTGGGCTTTTATTGTTTGAGGAGCCCCTGGACTGTTAGGTCTGGGGGTATGCAATTGAATTGCTGTGGTTTGTATGGTAGGGGGCGATCGGTCGTACTGTTGTGCTGGGGGGGGGGGGCTTTTGACCAAGCGCCTCCCCTCAATGTTTCCGGCACACGCCCGGTTGCTTTACTTTGGAGATCCGGCATTCTCTATTAGTATGTTTTGCCGTTCTTTTGGGAGTACCGTGAATTTCGCACGGCTGATCGAGTTCGTGGCTTGGGCCGAATAGGTTTGAGCTGTTTCTTGTCTGTTGACCGGACTGGGATTTGCTGAACTTGATACCAGCTTCCCTGATTTGCCGTTTATGACCGTTGCGCCGGGGCTTGAGGCTGCTTCTTCGTGTATCCTTCTTGCTGGTTTGGACCGTAGTGGTGTGCGGATGTCGGGTTGTGTGCCTTTGATTTTCCTGCTTAGGTTGAGGTAGCCAGTTGTGCCGCGTGTGCCCTTTGTTAGGGCGGTCGAGTTTGTACTTCTCGGTGGCCAGGATCTTAGTCCACCGTTCTATTAGCAAACCCTGTTCGGCCTTAAGTTGCTCTTGATTCCTTTGCAGACTCTGTGCAGTGGCTATGAGTCATCGCCTAAAGCGAACTTGTTCCACTGGGTCTTCAGGCACGCCGAATTTGTCATTGTCGAGGCTTACCTCGTCTTCGGAGGGGGGTGTCTAGTTGTTCCTCTCCAAGTATCCCACCGTGGCCTGTACGGCCTGCTTGATGGTCGGCTGATCAGGACTGTATTCCTCTTCGGTACTATCCGGATCATCTCCGGGACCAGTATTGATGTGGCGGGGCTTGGAGTGGCGTCGGAGACACCCATATTTTGCTTTTCCTCCCGAGGGGTTGTCCTCCACTGCCTCGTCGCCGTTGGTTTCTTTCAGAGTTTCCACCATGTATATATCGTTTGAAGAGGTGGCTGTCCACCGCCCGGTGAGCGGTGGCTCATGTATGTCTCCTGCATCGTCGTCCATACGGTCGATGTCTTCGAAGTCAAAGTCGAGCACGTCGGTTAAATCATCGATCGTGGCGACAAAGTGGGTGGTGGGTGGGCAGCGAATCCCTTCGTCGCCTGCTTCCCACTCAAGCCGGACATAGTTCGGCCCGGAGCCTCCTGACAAAGAGAGAGACTTCAATGAGTTCGGCATGTCGCCAAAGGGCAAGTGCTGAAAGATGTCCGTAGCGGTAAACTCCATTACCGGAGCCCAGCCTAGCTCGGCTGGCTCGAGAGTGAGCGGACCAGGACCAACAGCCGGAAATGATTCTGGGGGCCCAGGGTTACAGGTCTCCACAGAGGTGAGACCCACGTTCGGCTCCACCGCCGATAAGTGTGCGGCCTACGGGGCGGGGTCCAGCCCTCCGTCCGTAGGCAACGCAACCTGCCTTGGATTTAGATCCGAGGCTGCCTCGAGGATGATGTCCCAGCCCCTGTCCGACAGCAGGTCTAGGCCGTGATCATCGTGGCTGTCCGGCGCTCCTGGCGCAGGCTCAAACCCGTCGAAGATCCAGTATCTGTGGATATCTGCCGTGTAGTTCAAGTTTCCGAACCTGATCTGGTGGCCAGGGGTGAAGCTATCGATCTGCTCCAACTGGCCAAGCGAATTGGCCTGCAGTGCGAAGCCGCCGAACACAAAGATCTGTCCGGGGAGAAAAGTCTCACCCTGGACCGTGTTGTTGACGATTGAAGACGACATCAAGCCTCGAGGCGGCGACATAGAGGAACTCTCAATGAAAGCACCACTATCGGTGTCAAAACCGCCGGATCTCGGGTAGGGGGTCCCGATCTGTGCGTCTTAGGTTGATGGTAATAGGAAGCAAGGGACACAATGTTTACCCAGGTTCGGGCCCTCTCGATGGAGGTAAAACCCTACTTCCTGCTTGATTAATATTGAAGATATGTGGAGTACAAGAGTAGATCTACCACGAGATCGTAGAGGCTAAACCCTAAGAGCTAGCCTATGATGGTATGATTGTAATTGTGATCGGCCTTCTAAGGACCATGCTCTCCGGTTTATATAGACACCGGAGAGCTAGGGTTTACATGGAGTCGGTTACAAGGAAGGAAATGTAATATCCGGATCGCCAAGCTTGTCTTCCACGCAAAGGAGAGTCCCATCTGGACATGAGCCGAAGTCTTGAGTCTTGTATCTTGACGCTTCTATAGTCCGGACGATGAATACAGTCCGGCTGTCCGGATACCCCCTTATCCAGGACTCCCTCAGCAAGAAAGATCAATCTAGTAGGCCAACCCAAATCGATAATTCGAAGAGACTTGCAAAGATAACTCAATCATACATAAAAGAATTCAGAGAAGATTCAAATATTATTCATAGATAAACTTGATCATAAACCCACAATTCATCGGATCTCGACAAACACAGTGCAAAAAGAGATTACATCGAATAGATCTCCGCAAGAGAGGGGGAGAACATTGTATTGAGATCCAAAAAGAGAGAAGAAGCCATCTAGCTAATAACTATGGACCCGAAGGTCTGTGGTATACTACTCACAACTCATTGGAGGAGCTATGGTGTTGATGTAGAAGCCCTCCATGGTGGATTCCCCCTCCTGCAGAACGTCGATGACGGCTCCAAGATGGGATCTCGCGGATACAGAATGTTACAGTGGTGGAAATATTTCTTCGGTGGCTCCCTGGATGTTTTTGGGGTATGTAGGCTTATATAGGAGGAAGAAGTACGTCGGTGGCCGCCCGAGGGGCCCACAAGACAGGGGGGCGCGCCCAGGAGGGTTGGGCGCGCTCCTATCTCATGGCCACCTCGGCTGCTTCTTGGCTTGCACTCCAAGTCCTCTGGATCACGTTCGTTCAAAAAATCATGCTCCCGAAGGTTTCATTCCGTTTGGACTCCGTTTGATATTCCTTTTCTTCGAAATACTGAAATAGGCAAAAAAACAGCAATATGGGCTGGGCCTCCGGTTAGTAGGTTAGTCCCAAAAATGATATAAATGTGTAAAATAAAGCCCATAGACATCCAAAACAGGTAATATAATAGCATGGAACAATCAAAAATTATAGATACGTTGGAGACGTATCAAAGATCCTCCCCGACAATGGCGCCAGAAATTCCTTTTGATGTCGCTTGAAGCTACGTCGGTATTTCCCCAAAGAGGAAGGGATGGTGCAGCACAACGGCGGTAGGTATTTCCCTCAGATATGAAACCAAGGTTATCGAACCAGTAGGAGAACCAAGCAACACAACGTAAATAGCCCCTGCACATAAACAACAACACCTCGCAACCCGACGTGTTAAAGGGGTTGTCAATGCCTTTCGGGGTACGACGCCTCGAGATAGGCAAAGGACGTGAGGCAAATTTGTAGATGGGATAAATAGATCGCGGAACAAATAAATTGCAGCAAGGTATTTTTGTATTTTTTTGGTTTAATAGATCTGAAAATAAACGCAAGGAAAAAGTAGATCGCAAGGCAAATATATTAGAAAGAAGACCCGGGGGTCATAGGTTTCACTAGTGGCTTCTCTCGAGAAATATAGCAAACGGTGGGTGAACAAATTACTGTTGGGCAATTGATAGAACTTCAAATAATTATGACAATCTAGACAATGATCATTACATAGGCATCACGTCCAAGATTAGTAGACAGACTCCTGCCTACATCTACTACTATTACTCCACACATCGACCGCTATCCAGCATGCATCTAGTGTATTAAGTTCATGGAAAAACGGAGTAATGCAATAAGAACGATGACATGATGTGGACAAGATCCGTTTATCTATTGCGGCAGATATGGATCCCATCTTTTTATCCTCAGTAGCAACGATACATATGCGTCGGTTCCCTTTCTGTCACTGGGATAAAGCACTGTAAGATCGAACCCACTACCGGGCACCTCTTCCCATTGCAAGATAAATTGATCAAGTTGGCTAAACAAAACCCAAATATCGGAGAAGAAATATGAGGCTATAAGTAATGACACATATAAGAGATCAAGGAAACTCAAATAACTTTCATGGATATAAAAAGATATAACTGATCATAAACTCGAAGTTCATCAGATCCCAACAAAGACACCGCCAAAAGACATACATCATATGGATCTCCAAGAGACCATTGTATTGATAATCAACAGAGAGAGAGAGAGAGAGAGGAAGCCATCTAGCTACTAAGTACGGACCCGAAGGTCTACAATTAACTACTCACGCATCATCGGAGAGGCACCAATGGAAGTGGTGAACCCCTCCGTGATGGTGTCTAGATTGGATCTGGTGGTTCTGGACTCTGCGGCGGCTGGATGAATATTTTGTCGACTCCCCTAGGGTTTCTGGAATATTGGGGTATTTATAGAGCAAAGAGGCGGTCCAGGGGGCACCCGAGGTGTGCACAACTCACTAGGGCGCGCCTGGGCCTCCTGGCGCGCCCTGGTGGGTTGTCCCCTCCTCGGGACTTCCCCCAGGTGCAACCATGGCCCAACTTCTTCCTTCTAGTCCATAAAAAATCATCGTAAATTGGCATGGCATTTGGACTCCGTCTGATATTGATTTCCTGCAATGTAAAAAACATGAAGAAAACAGCAACTGGCACTTGGCACTATGTCAATAGGTTAGTACCAAAACTGATATAAAATGACTATAAAATGATTGTAAAACATCCAAGATTGATAATAAAACAGCATGTAATAATCTAAAATTATAGATACGCTGGAGACGTATCAGCAACCCCAAGCTTAACTCCTGCATATCATATTATTTTCTTTATAGCATGGACATTTGGACTTTTATGTGATACAATGCAATAGTCTAGTTTTCACATAATGATTTAAATACTCAAGCATATCAACAAGCAACCACGTATTTCAAAATATCAATGCTAAAACAAGTTATCCCTAGTCCATCATGCTCAAACGTTGATCCATTCATGAAACACACTCGAATTTTAGCTACGCCCAATACTTAAGTATGATCATATTGCCCCCTAGTTGGTGCTTTTATAAGAGAGGATGGAGACTCAAAAAATAAAAATTGCATAAAGTAAAAGAAAGGCCCTTCGCAGAGGGAAGTAGGGATTTGTAGAGGTGCCATAGCTCAAAGCAAAAAAATAGAGATAAAAACATTTTGGGAGGTGTATCCATCCCACCAACGAAAATGACTTGGAGCATCCCAACACTTTCCATGCTAGATATATCATAGGCAGTTCCCAAACAGAAAAAAAGTTTATTCCTTTTTCCAACATAACTTTCACTTTCCATGGCTAGCCGTATCCACGGGTTTCCTCCATACCAACACTTTCCAAGGAATTTATTATTTGACAACATAAAGTAAATTCATTTTTGCATTTCAGGACTGGGCATCCCTAAAAGCTTTGCATTACTCTCGTGCCATGACAAGTGAATAAACACTCATCGTGAGAATAACACATCTAGCATGGAAAATATTAGCCACCCGTTACCGTTCCGCAAGCGAAACAAACACACAAAACAGAAGTTTATTTTGAAAATTAGAGATGGCACATGCAAATTTGCTTAGAACGGCAAAAGAATATCGCATTTAGGTAGATATAGTGAATCATGTGGCAAAACTGGTTTAAAGTATTTTGGATGCACAAGTAGAAATCATACTTGGTGGAAAATGAAGGCTAGCAAAAAGATTGAGAAGCGACCAACCAAGAAACGAATAATCTCATAAGCAAGCATTAAGCATAATTAACACAAAATAATGCACCACAAGTAGGATATAATTTTCATTGCATTATTATTGACTTTCGTGCATGCATAGGGAATCACAAACCTTAACACCAATATTCTTACTGGAGCACAATTACTCATCAACATAACTCACATATCACATCATCATATCTCAAAACTATTACTAAGAATCAAGTTTATTTTGTCCAATGATCTTCATGACAAAAAATATTCTTTCTTTATCCTTCTTGGATATCTATCACTTTGGGACTAATTTTCATGTGTTGCTTTTCATAAGCTCAAACAAATATAAGTGAAGATCATGAGCATAACATATTTTATTTCTCTCAAAATAATTTAAGTCAAGTAAGAGAGAATTTCTTAAAAAATTTACTAACTCTCAAATAAATCTAAGTGAATCAAGAGAGAATTTCTTCAAAAATACTAAGCACACTGTGCTAAAAAAGATATAAGTGAAGCACTAGAGCAAGTCCATTGCTCATAAAAATTTAAATGAAGTATAGAGAGCAATTCTAACAAGTCATGACATAATTTTTGCTCTCTTAAACAGGTGTGTCCACCTAGGATTGATGACTTTAAACTCAAAATAAAACTAGCAAAGACAGATATCATTCAAGACGCTCCAAGCAAAACACATATCATGTGACGAATAAAAATATAGCCTTGAGTAAAATACTGATGGTCGTTAGAAGAAAGAGGGGATGCCACATGGGGGCATCCCCAAGCTTAGTTGGTTGCTCATTCTTGTATAATAGCTTGGGATGCCGGGGCATCCCCAAGCTTAGGCTCTTCTATCCTTCTTTCATCCATCGTAAGATAACCCAAAACTTGAAAACTCCAATCACACAAAACTCAACAAAACTCTAGTGAGATTCGTTATTAAAAGAAAGAAAACCACTACTATAAGTGCTGTGTAAAACCAACTATTATTATATTTTTGTATTATATCTACTGTATTCCAACTTTTCTATGGAAAAAACTCATCAAAGAAAACCAGAGAGCCATCAAAATAAGCACACAACAAAAGGAAAACATAATCTGTCAAAACAGAACAGTCTGTAGTAATCTGGAACTTTTGAATACTTCTATAACTACAAAAATTCTACAAAATTAGGACGACCAGCATAATTTGTATATTAATAATCCGCAAAAAGAATCAACTTAAAAGCACTCTTCTGTAAAAAATGACAATGAAACTCATGAGCACAAAAGTTTCTATTTTTCAGCAAGACCAAATAAACTTTCACCCCAAGTCTTCCCAAAGGCATTGCTTGGCACAAACACTAATTAAAACACAAAAAACACAATCATAAAAGTAGCATAATTGTGCTAACACTCAATAACAGAAAGCAAAAAGCAAAAAAAAAATTCATTGGGTGCCTCCCAACAAGCGCTATCGCTTTACGCCCCTAGCTAGGCATTGAGATTTCAATGATGCTCACATAAATAAAAGATAGTAATTGAAATACGAAGAGAGCATCATGTAGAATGTGGCAAAAAAAATTAATTCTAACATATTCATAGGAATCTAATAGGAAAACAAATAAGCAAGATCTAGCATATGCAAGGAAGAAGAAAGAAACAATAGCAATCTCAACATGAAGAGAAGTAACTTAGTGACATGAAGATTTCCACAACCATATTTCCCTCTCTCATAATAATTATATGTGGGGTCATATTCAAATTCAACAATATAGCTATCGCATAACATATTTTCTACATGATCCACATGCATGCAAAGTTGACACTCTTTCAAAATAGTGGGATTAACATTAACTAAAGTCATGACCTCTCCAAACCCACTTTTATCAAAAAAATCATAAGATTGAACATTCTCCAAAGTAGTGGGATCTAAAGTTGAGACTCTTCCAAACCCACTTTCAATATTATTGCAAGCACTATTATCAATATCATATTCATCACGGGGCTTAAATAAATTTTCCAGATCATAAGAAGAATCACCCGAATCATGATCATTGCAATAAGTAGTGGACATAGCAAAATTAGCATCCCCAAGCTTGGAGTTTTGCATATTATTAGCACAATTGACATTAATAGAATTTATAGTAAAATTATTGCAATCATGATTTTTCATTCAAAGAGCTATCGTGAATCACTTTATAAATTTCTTTATCATAATTTCCAGATTCACAAATCTGAAGCAAAACTTCATAAAGATAATCTGGTGTACTCAAATCACTAGAAATTTGTTCATGATAATAGGATCTCTTAAAAATATTAGCAAGTGGATGAGGATCCGTATCAAGAGATATCTAGCAAGCAAATATGCAAGCAAATAGAAGACACATTGCACACAAGCAAAGATGAGATCTGATGAGAAAACGACAAACGAAAAAGAGGGCGAATAAAACGGCAAATTTTTGTGAAGTGGGGGAGAGGACAACGAGAGGCAAATGGAAAATAATGTAAATGTGAGGAGATGAGATTTGTGATTAGGAACCTGGTTGATGTTGAAGATCCTTCCCAGCAACAACGCAAGAAATTCCTTTTGATGTCGCTTGAAGCTACGTCGGTATTTCCCCAAAGAGGAAGGGATGATGCAGCACAGCGGTGGTAGGTATTTCCCTCAGATATGAAACCAAGGTTATCGAACCAGTAGGAGAACCAAGCAACACAACGTAAATATCCCATGCACATAAAGAACAACTCCTCGCAACCCGACGTGTTAAAGGGGTTGTCAATCCCTTTCGGGGTACGGCGCCTCGAGATAGGCAAAGGGCGTGAGGCAAATTTGTAGATGGGATAAATAGATCGGGGAACAAATAAATTGCAGCAAGGTATTTTTGTATTTTTTGGTTTAATAGATCTGAAAATAAACGCAAGGAAAAAGTAGATCGCAAGGCAAATATTTAGAAAGAAGACCCGGGGGCCGTAGCTTTCACTAGTGGCTTCTGTCGAGAAAAATAGCAAATGGTGGGTGAACAAATTACTGTTGGGCAATTGATAGAACTTCAAATAATTATGACGATCCAGAAAATGATCATTACATAGGCATCACGTCCAAGATTAGTAGACCGACTCCTGCCTGCATCTACTACTATTACTCCACACATCGACCGCTATCCAGCATGCATCTAGTGTATTAAGTTCATGGAAAAACGGAGTAATGCAATAAGAATGATGACATGATGTTGACAAGATCCATTTATCTATTGCGGCAGATATGGATCCCATCTTTTTATCCTTAGTAGCAACGATACATACGTTTCGGTTCCCTTTCTATCACTGGGATCAAGCACCGTATGATCGAACCCACTACCGGGCACCTCTTCCCATTGCAAGATAAATAGATCAAGTTGGCCAAACAAAACTGTCGTGGAAATATCACATCAAATGTCCTCGTGAAAGGACTTAGTCTTGGAGCCATCGCGACGGGTTAGCTTAAAGGGGTTAAACCGGACAAAGGACACAAGGATTTTTATACTAGTTCAGCCCCTTCGATGAAGGTGAAAGCCTACATCTAGTTGTGTTGGGATTATTTGGTTCTCGATAACCAGGGAGCAAAACACGCTATGCCTGGCTCTCGAGTTGGTGTCTCTTGTCCCTGAACTGCCGCCGGGTCGTCCCCTTATATACACGGGTTGACGCCCGGCCGGTTACAGAGTCCCGAGGCCGGCTCATACAAGTGTCCGACTCGGCCTCTCCTTTACAATACAAGTTACATGACTATGGCGGTTCACCACTATGGGCGCTAATCCGCCTTTGGGCTCCGGGCCTCTAAGCTTTATTAGTAAAGCGCCATCTTCTGGGTCTTCATGGGCTTCAATATAGTTGAAGGTGAACCGGCCCCTCCTGGGCGGTTTACACTCAGTAGTTATATCCCCAACATTAGGCCCAGATTTATTTGAACCTGTTCATGTCAATCTTCAATACTTAGAAAAACCCTGTGAACATCTTCTTACACTTTTTGTAAACCGCCATGATGTCTTCTCCTGTAAACTTTGTTAAAGCGCCGTGACATCATAATCTGGACACAGCAACGGACCATCATGACGTCATCTCTATATAAAAAGATTAAAAAGATTCTCTTCATTAATGGTATCCCGAAGATCGAGGCGACATGCGCGCCCTCTTTTGCCGCTTCAGGCTCCTCAATTTTCGCGCCTGTCACTTATCCTTTTCTCCTTATAAATAAAGCCGGCGGGTCTTTCCATTCTCTCACCTTGCCTCTTCTTCTTCCTCCCGCCGCCGCCGCATAGCGCACCGTCGTCTTCGTCCTCGACCGCTGCATCACCCTGAATCGAACCAGAGCTCGCGGCATCCCTCCGCAGTAAATCTGCACTGGTAAGTATTTGTTTTCCCGCACCCTAGATCTGCATTAGGGTTTTGGAGTTCGCCTATGTTCTTCATAGTTCATCGCCATTCTTCTTTAATGCCTGCACCATGAGCTTTCTTGATCGAAAACGACACAGAACGGATGCGGTAGTTGTTTTTGCCTTTCCTTTCAATACTAGCAAGCCCCTTTCTTTGAAGAAACGATCCCCTTGGACCTCAGGAACTCATCTGCACTCCTTTTTTTAGGTCTAGATTTATTTCCTTTTCTGAACACTCACTGATCCAAAATAATGATTGCAATCTATGAAACTTGTTTCTGCAACACTTAATTAATTTCATCTCTGTTGCTTCCCTCATAGGTGGTTTAACTTGTAGAAAATCATAATCCCCCTGGTACCATTAGCCCGAACTTAAACCGCCATCTAACTTGAGTAGCAATAGCCGGTTTAACATGCATAATTACCCAGTTTAACTCTGGTCGGTATACATCAACTTTGAATCGTAAACCAGCCTTCGTGCTTTTTTTAGTTTCCTTTCCAATATGACCAAGCAATTCGCCGCATGCAACTGGGTTTCTTCCCGGATCACCGAAACGCAGTTCAATGGATATGTTTTGACTAACGCTTTGGCCAAGAAAGATGTCCTCCATTGGCGAGTTCCTGGCCCTGAATGCCCTCCAGTACCTCAAGCCGGGGAAGTGATTGTGTTCATGCAGCATCTAGACCGGGGTTTTAGCCCGCTGTTCAAAGTTTTTCCGGGATGTGCTTGCTAGTTTTCAACTCCATCCTCAGGATATTGGACCAAACTCCGTGTCCAACATATGCAATTTTCAAGTGTTTTGCGAAGTTTATCTTCAAGAGGAATCAACTGTTGAGCTCTTCAGAGATGTTTTCCACTTAAACTACCAGACCGAATTCTTTGACGGCCCCAACACTGAACTTGGCGGCGTATCAATTCAGAAAAGGAAAGAAGTTGACTTCCCTCATGCAAAACACCACGGCCATCCAAAGGACTGGAATGAACCCTGGTTTTACTGTCTGAACACTGCACCTGCTGATGAAAACCCTCTGCCGGGTTACCATGCTCAGCGGCTTAGCAATAGCCATCCACTGCCTCCACGGCTCACCGCTAAAGAGCGGCAAGTTTATGCACCGCAAATCATTAAGCTCCGGGCCCTCCTAGCGAACGGTTTAACCGGCATTGACCTTGTTCGATGCTAGGTTTCATGGGGTATCCTTCCCTTAAGCCGCCGCTCCGGTTTGATGTATGAGTATACCGGAGACGTAAAAGACCCTCAACGGTCCAATGAGATAGAAAATACTGACGAGGAAGTTACTGAAGCCGTGAAGAAAATGTTGGATGAACTGATCGCTCAGTGCAGCAAAACCGGATTGGCTGCTTTTTGTACTTCCAACAAACCGCCAACAGTAAGAATTTTATCCTTTTCCACCCTTATTGACCCGTTTTCGCTTTAACTTTATTCTGATAATCCTTTGTTTGTTTTTATAGGCCAACAGCTCTTTCTGGAAGAGAAAACCTTCAGACAAACCGGTGAGGACTCAACGCTCGAAAAGCAAAGTCGTAAAGAGAGCGGCTAAGAAGAAAACCGCCGAGTCTTCTGATCCGCCTGAAGATGTTGATGAGTCGGACCCAGAGGTAGAACTTGACTCCCTTGGTTCATTTTCCATACGGTTTATTGACAATGATTATTACTAGGATGATGCGGAAGCCAGTCGTGCGGACCATGTTGAGGTAATCATCCTTTCTTCCAATTCAGAACTTGTGCCGGTTCAAAGATTTCGCCGTGCTGTTCGGAAAGTAAAACGCTCTCACCCTCTTGCTCATTTGGATTCACAATTTTCTTTGAAGACACAGCAAACTGAAGGTCGTCGCACAACCCGGCACAACGGCCAAAAGGTCACTTCTTCCGGTTTACCGGATACACCAAACCGGAAGCATCGTCTAGAGGTTTCTTGTTCTCCCGAAAGTCTTTATCCCTTGAAGGGTTGCTTCCGTTATCCTCTTAATCCATCTGACTCGAATTACCAGGTGTCTTCCAATTCTTCATCAGGCGGTTCCTCAATCACTCAAATGCCTCTCCTCAAAACCACCCCTGGGTAAGGATACTGTCTTTAACTTTGTCTTCTTGCACCGGTTTACCAACTGACCTCTTGTTTGAATATCACAGCGCCAAAGCTCGCCTGAGCAAGAAAGCAAAGACCACTGTCCCTACTGAAGAAGTTGAACCGGACAAAATTTCAGAAGGCGCTGACAAAGAAGCTGACATTGCCATTGATGATCCCGTACCTCAAAGTCAGGATACATACGTTGAAGCGCCAAAAGTCAATCCGGCCATTCCACATGCTGATCCTCCAAGCCCAGCCAAGGGCGACGACATGCGAAGCCCGGCCAGGGATACTGTCAATCCGCCAACCCCCTCAAAAGGCGGTGATGATGATGTTGTTATCACGGGTCATGGTTTTACTGCCCCTGGCAACCCAGTTGTCTTGTCAAAGCACACTGCCAAGGAGTAATTTGCTGCTATGGGCAAGGGGAAAGGGAAGGCAGATTTATCCAGCTTCATGAACCTTGGTACCGACGAGCTCCATTCTGGATACTTAAACTGCTTATACACAAGC
The DNA here is from genome assembly GCF_002162155.2 of Triticum dicoccoides. Taxonomy (NCBI): domain Eukaryota; kingdom Viridiplantae; phylum Streptophyta; class Magnoliopsida; order Poales; family Poaceae; genus Triticum; species Triticum dicoccoides. The sequence continues at coordinate 77,028,308 of NC_041387.1, forward strand.
CGGGATTATGAGGCCGGTTTGGTGAACTTAATGAAGGAACGCTATGAGGTAATCTTCCAAACACTTTAAATTTGCTTGCAATGCCTATCAACTCCTATTGTAGCCCCCAAGGGCCGGTTTACCTCTTGTAGACAAACCGAGTCTTCTAATATTAAGAATACTTCAACATTGTAGCCCCCAAGGGCCGGTTTACCTTATCAAGATGAACCGAGACTTTCTGTTAACACTTTGTCTTTATCAACTGCTCTCGGCTTGGATTTAACTGATCAATTAGGCATTAGCCCCCAAGTGCCAAGTTGAATACTTGTATTGAACCTTGGGACTTTAAATATCCAGTTTAAGAAGCAATCCGCATTAGCCCCCAAGTGCCAAGTGTATAACTTGTTATGTGCTTGGGACTTTAAATATCCAGTTTAAGAAGCAATCTGCATTAGCCCCCAAGTGCCAAGTGTATAACTTGTTATGTGCTTGGGACTTTAAATATCCGATTTAAGAAACAATCCGCATTAGCCCCCAAGTGCCAAGTGTATAACTTGTTATGTGCTTGGGACTTTAAATATCCGGTTTAAGAAGCAATCCACATTAGCCCCCAAGTGCCAAGTGTATAACTTGTTATGTGCTTGGGATTTTGATAGAAATTTTAACAACTTCCTCTTCTGATTTTTGCAGACTGATATAAATACCAAAGAGTCTCAAATCGCCGATTTTCAAGAAAACATCAAATCCCAGCAAGAAGAAACCTCTAAAGCCAAAGAGGAGCTAAAGGGCGCTTTGACAACCATGGAAGAATTGAAATATGGCTTCAAGACTGAACGCACCAACTGGGAAACTGAAAGGGCTGCTTTGTTGAAGCGGGCTGAAGATGCCGAAGCAGCTCTTAAACCGGTGGAGGAAGAGCTGACTGGGCTGAGACATCAAGTGAATGCCATGACAATTGCAGTTTTTGGTAAGTACTTTATAATGTCCTACTCTGAAGTATCTTCAACTCCGCCGGTTTAACATTTAAGCTTCAAAACCGTTTCAGGTAACCGCATTGCTCATCTAGGCGCAGACATGCAGATGAAGTTGAAGGCAGCATACACATTGGTTGAGCAATTGTATACTGGTGCACAACGAGTCGTCTCTGCAGCTTCATACAACAAACTGGAACCCACCTTGATCAAGGATACCTTGGCCAGGCTCTCAATGACTCCTGCTCAAATAGAGGAGGTGAAGCGATCGGCTGCTAGAGCGGGCGCTTTGCTAGCGCTTATGTTGGGGAACGTTGCAGAAAATAAAAAATTTCCTACGGTGTCACCAAGATTAATCTATGAGTTCATCTAGCAATGAGAGAGAGGAGTGCATCTACATACCCTTGTAGATCGAGCGGAAGCGTTCAAGTGAACGGGGTTGAGGGAGTCGTACTCGTCGTGATCCAAATCACCGGAGATCCTAGCGCCGAACGGACGGCACATCCGCATTCAACACACGTACGGTTGGGAAGACGTCTCCTCCTTCTTGATCCAGCAAGGGGGAAGGAGAGGTTGATGAAGATCCAGCAGGACGACGGTGTGGTGGTGGATGCAGCAGCGATCTCGGCAGGGCTTCACCAAGCTTCTGCGAGAGGGAGAGGTGTAGCAAGGGGAGAGGGAGGCGCCAAGAGCATGGGTGCAGCTTCCCTCCCTCCCCCCTCTTTATATAGGGCCCCTAGGGGGGCGCCGGCCCTAGGAGATGGGATCTCCAAGGGGGGCGGCGGCCAGGGGGGTGGCTTGCCCCCCAAGGCAAGTGGAGGCGCCCCCACCCCTAGGGTTTCCCAACCCTAGGCGCAGGGGGGCCCAAGGGGGGGCGCACCAGCCCACCAGGGGCTGGTTCCCCTCCCAATTCAGCCCATGGGGCCCTCCGGGATAGGTGGCCCCACCCGGTGGACCCCCGGGACCCTTCCGGTGGTCCCGGTACAATACCGGTGACCCCCGAAACTTTCCCGATGGCCGAAACTTGACTTCCTATATATAATTCTTTACCTCTGAACCATTCCAGAACTCCTCGTGACGTCCGGGATCTCATCCGGGACTCCGAACAACTTTCAGTTTACTGCATACTCATATCTCTACAACCCTAGCATCACCGAACCTTAAGTGTGTAGACCCTACGGGTTCGGGAGACATGCAGACATGACCGAGACGCCTCTCCGGTCGATAACCAACAGCGGGATCTGGATACCCATGTTGGCTCCCACTTGCTCCTCGATGATCTCATCGGATGAACCACGATGTCGAGGATTCAATCAATCCCGTATACAATTCCCTTTGTCAATCGGTACGTTACTTGCCCGAGACTCGATCGTCGGTATCCCAATACCTCGTTTAATCTCGTTACCGGCAAGTCACTTTACTCGTACCTCAATGCATGATCCCGTGACCAGACACTTGGTCACATTGAGCTCATTATGATGATGCATTACCGAGTGGGCCCTGAGATATCTCTCCGTCATACGGAGTGACAAATCCCAGTCTCGATTCGTGCCAACCCAACAGACACTTTCGGAGATACCCGTAGTGCACCTTTATAGTCACCCAGTTACGTTGTGACATTTGGCACACCCAAAGCACTCCTACGGTATCCGGGAGTTGCACAATCTCATGGTCTAAGGAAATGATACTTGACATTTGGAAAAGCTCTAGCTAGACGAACTACACGATCTTTGAGCTATGCTTAGGATTTGGTCTTGTCCATCACATCATTCTCCTAATGATGTGATCCCGTTATCAATGACATCCAATGTCCATAGTCAGGAAACCATGACTATCTGTTGATCAACGAGCTAGTCAACTAGAGGCTCCTAGGGACATGTTGTGGTCTATGTATTCACACGTGTATTACGATTTCCGGATAATACAATCATAGCATGAATAACAGACAATTATCATGAACAAAGAAATATAATAATAACCATTTTATTATTGCCTCTAGGGCATATTTCCAACAGTCTCCCACTTGCACTAGAGTTCAATAATCTAGTTACATTGTGATGAATCGAACACCCATGGAATTCTGGTGTTGATCATGTTTTGCCATAGGGAGAGGTTTAGTCAACGAATCTGCCACATTCAGGTCTGTATGTACTTTACAAATATCTATGTCTCCATCTTGAACATTTTCACGAATGGAGTTGAAGGGACGCTTGATGTGCCTGGTCTTCTTGTGAAACCTAGGCTCCTTGGCAAGTGCAATAGCTCCAGTGTTGTCACAGAAGAGTTTGATCGGCCCCGACGCATTGGGTATGACTCCTAGGTAGGTGATGAACTCCTTCTCCCAGATTGCTTCATGCGCTGCCTCCGAGGCTGCCATGTACTCCGCTTCACATGTAGATCCCGCCACGACGCTTTGCTTGCAACTGCACCAGCTTACTGCCCCACCATTCAAAATATACACGTATCCGGTTTGTGACTTCGAGTCATCCATATCTGTGTCAAAGCTAGCGTCGACGTAACCCTTTACGACGAGCTCTTCGTCACCTCCAAAAATGAGAAACATATCCTTAGTCCTCTTCAGGTACTTTAGGATATTCTTGACCGCTGTCCAATGTTCCTTGTCGGGATTACTTTGGTACTTTCCTACCAAACTTACGACAAGGCTTACATCAGGTCTGGTACACAGCATGGCATACATAATAGACCCTATGGCCGAGGCATAGGGGATGACACTCATCTCTTCTATATCTTCTGCCGTGGTCGGGCATTGAGGCGAGCTCAATCTCACACCTTGCAATATAGGCAAGAACCCTTTCTTGGACTGATCCATATTGAACTTCTTCAATATCTTATCAAGGTATGTGCTTTCTGAAAGACCTATGAGGCGTCTCGATCTATCCCCATAGATCTTGATGCCTAATATGTAAGCAACTTCTCCAAGGTCCTTCATTGAAAAACACTTATTCAAGTAGGCCTTAATGCTGTCTAAAAGTTCTATATCATTTGCCATCAAAAGTATGTCATCCACATATAATATGAGAAATGCTACAGAGCTCCCACTCACTTTCTTGTAAACGCAGGCTTCTCCATAAGTCTGCATAAATCCAAAAGCTTTGATCATCTCATCAAAGCGAATGTTCCAACTCCGAGATGCTTGCACCAGCCCATAAATGGATCGCTGGAGCTTGCATACCTTGTTAGCATTCTTAGGATCGACAAAACCTTCCGGCTGTTCATATACAGTTCTTCGTTAAGATAGCCGGTAAGGAATGCCGTTTTGACGTCCATCTGCCATATCTCATAATCATAGTATGCGGCAATTGCTAACATGATTCGGACGGACTTCAGCTTCTCTACGGGAGAGAAAGTCTCATCATAGTCAACCCCTTGAACTTGCCGATAACCCTTAGCGACAAGTCGAGCTTTATAGATGGTAAGATTACCATCCGCGTCCGTCTTCTTTTTAGAGATCCATTTGTTTTCTATCGCTCGCCGATCATCGGGCAAGTCTGTCAAAGTCCATACTTTGTTTTCATACATGGATTCTATCTCGGATTGCATGGCTTCAAGCCATTTGTTGGAATCTGGGCCCGCCATCGCTTCTTCATAGTTCGAAGGTTCACCGTTGTCTAACAACATGATTTCCAGGACAGGGTTTCCATACCACTCTGGTGTGGAACGTTTCCTTGTGGACCTGCAAAGTTCAGTAGCAACTTGATCCGAAGTACCTTGATCATCATCATTAATTTCCTCTCCAGTCGGTGTAGGCACTACAGGAACATCTTCCTGAGCTGCTCTACTTACCGGTTCAAGAGGTAGTACTTCATCATGTTCCACTTTCCTCCCACTTACCTCTCTTGAGAGAAACTCTTTCTCCAGAAAGGACCCAATTTTGGCAACAAAGATCTTGCCTTCAGATCTAAGGTAGAAGGTATACCCAATGGTTTCCTTAGGGTATCCTATGAAGACGCATTTTTCCGACTTGGGTTCGAGCTTTTCAGGTTGAAGTTTCTTGACATAAGCATCGCATCCTCCAACTTTTAGAAACGATAGCTTAGGTTTCTTCCCAAACCATAATTCATATGGTGTCGTCTCAACGGATTTAGACGGTGCCCTATTTAAAGTGAACGTAGCTGTCTCTAGAGCGTATCCCCAAAATGATAGCGGTAAATCGGTAAGAGACATCATAGATCGGATCATATCCAATACAGTGCGATTACGACGTTCGGACACACCGTTACGCTGAGGTGTTCCAGGCGGCGTGAGTTCTGAAACGATTCCACATTTCCTTAAGTGCGTACCAAATTCGTGACTTCAATATTCTCCTCCATGATCTGATGGTAAGAACTTTATTTTTCGGTCACGTTGATTCTCTACCTCATTCTGAAATTCCTTGAACTTTTCAAAGGTCTCAGACTTGTGTTTCATCAAGTAGACATACCCATATCTACTTAAGTCATCAGTGAGAGTGAGAACATAATGATATCCTCCGCGAGCCTCAACGCTCATTGGACCGCACACATCAGTATGTATGATTTCCAATAAGTTGGTTGCTCGCTCCATTGTTCCGGAGAATGGAGTCTTGGTCATTTTGCCCATGAGGCATGGTTCGCATGTGTCAAATGATTCATAAACGAGAGACTCTAAAATTCCATCAGCATGGAGCTTCTTCATGCGCTTGACACCAATGTGACCAAAGCGGCAGTGCCACAAGTATGTGGGACTATCGTTATCAACTTAACATCTTTTAGTATTCACACTATGAATATGTGTAACATCACGTTCGAGATTCATTAAGAATAAACCATTGACCATCAGGGCATGACCATAAAACATATCTCTCATATAAATAGAACAACCATTATTCTCAAATTTAAATGAGTAGCCATCTCGTATTAAACGAGATCCAGATACAATGTTCATGCTCAAAGCTGGTACTAAATAACAATTATTGAGGTTTAAAACTAATCCCGTAGGTAAATGTAGAGGTAGCGTGCCGACAGCGGTCACATTGACTCTGGAATCATTCCCGACGCGCATCGTCACCTCGTCCTTCGCCAGTCTCCGCTTATTCCGCAGCTCGTGCTTTGAGTAACAAATATGAGCAACGGCACCGGTATCAAATACCCAGGAGCTACTACGAGCACTGGTAAGGTACACATCAATTACATGTATATCACATATACCTTTAGTGTTGCCGGCCTTCTTGTCTGCTAAGTATTTGGGGCAGTTCCACTTCCAGTGACCCTTCCCTTTGCAATAAAAGCACTCAGTCTCAGGCTTGGGTCCATTCTTTGACTTCTTCTCGGCAGCTGGCTTACCGGGCGCGGCAACTTCCTTGCCGTCCTTCTTGAAGTTCTTCTTACCCTTGCCTTTCTTGAACTTAGTGGTTTTATTCACCATCAACACTTGATGTTCCTTTTTGATCTCTACCTCTGCTGATTTCAGCATTGAATATACTTTAGGAATGGTCTTTTCCATCCCCTGCATATTGAAGTTCATCACAAAGCTCTTGTAGCTCGATGGAAGCGACTGAAGGATTCTGTCAATAACCGCATCATCCGGGAGATTAACTCCCAGCTGAGTCAAGCGGTTGTGCAACCCAGACATTTTGAGTATGTGCTCACTGACAGAACTATTTTCCTCCATCTTACAGCTGAAGAACTTGTCGGAGACTTCATATCTCTCAACCCGGGCATGAGCTTGGAAAACCATTTTCAGCTCTTTGAACATCTCATATGCTCCGTGTTGCTCAAAACTCTTTTGGAGCCCCGGTTCTAACTGTAAAGCATGCCGCACTGAACGAGGGAGTAATCATCAGCACAAGACTGCCAAGCGTTCATGACGTCTTGGTTCTCTGGGATGGGAGCTTCACCTAGCGGTGCTTCTAAGACATAATCTTTCTTTGCAGCTATGAGGATGATCCTCAGGTTCCGGACCCAGTCCGTATAGTTGCTGCCATCATCTTTCAGCTTGGTTTTCTCTAGGAACGCGTTGAAGTTGAGGTGGACATGAGCGTTGGCCATTTGATCTAAAAGACATATTTGCAAATTTTTTTAGACTAAGTTCATGATAATTAAGTTCATCTAATCAAATTATTTAATGAACTCCCACTCAGATTAGACATCCCTCTAGTCATCTAAGTGATACATGATCCGAGTCGACTAGGCCATGTCCGATCATCACGTGAGACGGACTAGTCATCATCGGTGAACATCTCCATATTGATCGTATCTTCCATACGACTCATGTTCGACCTTTCGGTCTCTTGTGTTCCGAGGCCATGTCTGTACATGCTAGGCTCGTCATGTTAACCTAAGTGTTTTGCATGTGTAAATCTGTCTTACACCCGTTGTATGTGAACGTTAGAATCTATCACACCCGATCATCACGTGGTGCTTCGAAACGACGAACTTTCGCAATGGCGCACAGTTAGGGGGAACACTTTCTTGAAATTATTATGAGGGATCATCTTATTTACTACCGTCGTTCTAAGTAAACAAGATGCATAAACATAATAAACATCACATGCAATTAAAGAGTGACATGATATGGCCAATATCATATAGCTCCTTTGATCTCCATCTTCGGGGCTCCATGATCATCTTCGTCACTGGCATGACACCATGATCTCCATCATCATGATCTCCATCATCGTTTCACCGTGAAGTTGCTCGCCAACTATTACTTCTACTACTATGGCTAACGGTTTAGCAATAAAGTAAAGTAATTACATGGCGTTAAATCATTGACACGCAGGTCATACAATAATTAAGACAATGCTACGTCTCGAGCTTGCATTGGATTTCCCCGAAGAGGAGAGGATGATGCAAGGATGCCGGTTTATTATATTGATCATAATATATACATTGTCGAAATATGTACATAAGAGAAGCCTATGGCTCAAGTGTAGTAAGGCCGAAGGAGAGCTATGTTCCACGGCCGCCGGGTCTCCTCCTCAGAACTGCGTGAGTTGTCTCGAACGTCAATGAGGTAGTATGATCCGTTGTGCAAATTCTTGCTGACCACAAAGGGTCCTTCCCAAGGTGGGGATAACTTGTGCATATCGGTCTGATCCTGGATGAGCCGGAGCACCAAGTCGCCTTCTTGAAAGGTTCTTGTTTTAACCGGCGGCTGTGATAACGCCGCAGGTCTTGCTGATAAACCACCGAACGAGCCAAAGCCATGTCCCGTTTTTCATCTAACAGGTCCAACGCCTCCTGGCGTGCTTGCTCATTGTCCGCTTCAACATAATTGGCAACCCGGGGCGAATCATGACGAATATCACTTGGGAGGATCGCCTCTACCCCGTAAACCATGAAGAAAGGTGTGTAACCCATTGATCTGTTGGAGGTGGTGTTGATGCTCCATAACATAGAAGGCAATTCTTCCACCCAACAACCTGGCGTCCGCTTTAAAGGAACCATTAGCCGGGGCTTGATACCCTTCAAGATTACGGATGCTAAGTCAAGCCGGATGTGCTCTCTCTGACAGAAGTCCTCCATCTTACCTTTCGAAAGGTTTGTGCCATTATCCGTGATGATGCTGTGTGGAAAGCCAAAGTGGAAGATAATCTTTTTGAGAAATTGAATCGCTGTAGCTGCATCACACTTGCTGACGGGCTCCGCTTCAACCCATTTAGTGAACTTGTCAACCGCCACTAACAGGTGGGTCTTCTTATCCTTGGAACGCTTAAAGGGCCCAACCATATCAAGCCCCCAAGTAGCAAACGACCAAGTGATGGGAATCATCCTTAGCTCTTGAGCCGTAAAATGAGCTCGGCGTGAAAACTTCTGACAAGCGTCACACCGCTTTACCAGATCCTCAGCATCAGCATGAGCTATCAGCCAATAGAACCCATGACGAAAAGCTTTAGCAACCAGGGACTTTGAACCGGCATGATGACCACAATCCCCTTCATGAATTTCCCGTAGAATCTCTTGGCCTTCTTCGGGAGAAACACAATGCTGGAATACGCCTGAAACGCTGCAGCGGTGTAACTCGCCATTGTGTGGACTTGGATCGCCGGACTATTTGTCGGGCCAGAACTTCATCGTCTGGTAACTCGCCCCGATTCATATACGCCAAATATGGAACCGTCCAATCCGGAACAACATGTAAAGCGGCAACCAATTGGGACTCCGGATCAGGAACAGCTAAATCCTCCTCTGTAGGCAACTTCACAGACTGGTTATGCAAGATATCTAAAAAGGTATTGGGAGGTACCGGTTTACGCTGAGATCCCAGCCGGCTTCAAGCATCCGCCGCTTCGTTTTTGCGCCGATCAATATGTTCAACCTGATACCCTTTGAAGTGACCTGCCACAATATCCACCTCGCGTCTGTAAGCCACCGTGAGTGGATCCTTAGAATCCCAAGTGCCAGAAACTTGCTGGGCCACCAGATCAGAGTCTCCAAAACATCGTACTCGGCTTAAATTCATCTCCTTGGCCACACGGAGACCATGGAGTAAAGCTTTATACTCAGCTGCATTGTTAGTACAGGGGAACATTAAACAGAGAACATAACGAATTTTATCACCTCGAGGGGAAGTAAGGACAACTCCAGGCCCCGATCCCTCCAATTGCCTGGATCCATCAAAGTGAATAGTCCAGTATGTGTTATCCGGTTTGTCCTCTGGTGCCTGTAACTCGGTCCAATCATTGATGAAGTCAACAAGCGCCTGAGTTTTGATGGCTGTTCGAGGCATATACTTCAACCCATGTGGACCAAGCTCAATTGCCCACTTTGCAACCCGGCCAGTTGCCTCCCTGTTCTGAATATATTGCCTTCTCTCCTAAGCGGCTGATAAACCGACTTAGGGCTGCAATTCGACCTGCCAGACGCTGAACATCATTAATGCACACCGGTTTAGCCAAAGATGTAATCGCTTTGATCTTCTCCGGATTAGCCTCAATGCCTCTGTTGGACACCAAAAAACCTAGAAGCTTGCCTGACGGAACGCCAAAAACACACTTGTCCGGATTAAGCATCATCTTATACACCCGAAGTTGTCAAAGGTTTCCTTGAGATCATCTATCAATGTCTCCTTCTTCCTGGATTTTACTACAATGTCATCCACATAGGCATGAACATTGCGCCCAATCTGAGTGTGAAGACAATTTTGCACACAATGCTGATAAGTTGCCTGGGCACTCTTGAGCCCAAAAGGCATAGAAACATAGTAGAAGGCTCCAAAGGGGGTGATGAAGGCGGTCTTCTCCTGGTCCTTAACTGCCATTTTGATCTAATGATAACCTGAATAAGCATCCAAGAAACTCAAACGCTCACAACCCGCCGTTGCATCAATGATCTGATCAATATGCGGGAGAGCAAAAGGATTGGCCGGACAAGCCTTGTTCAAATCTGTGTAGTCCACACACATGCGCCAAGTGCCGTTTTTCTTAAGAACTAGCACTGGATTAGCCAACTACTCAGGGTGAAACACTTCGATGATAAAGCTAGCAGCCAATAGCCAGGCTACCTTCTCACCAATGGCCTTGCGTTTTTCCTCGTTAAAGCGGCGAAGAAACTGCTTGACCGGTTTAAACTTGGGATCAATATTGAGAGTGTGCTCAGCGAGTTCCCTCGGTACACCTGGCATGTCAGAAGGCTTCCATGCAAAAATGTCCCGGTTCTCACGGATGAACTCGATGAGTGTGCTTTCCTATTTCGGATCCAGATTTGTGCTGATGCTAAACTGTTTGGATGAATCACCAGGAACAAAGTCAACAAGTTTAGTCTCATCAGCCGGTTTGAATTTCAGGTTCGGGTCACGCTCAGTGGTGGGCTTCTTCAGAGGGGTCATGTCTGCCGGATCAACATTGTTCCTTTAGTGTTTCAACTCCTCTATAGCACAAACCGACTCAGCATAAGCCGCATCACCTTCCTCGCAATCTAAAGCGATCTTATGACTTCCGTGAACTCTGATGGTCCCCTTATGACCCAGCATCTTCAGCTGCAAATAAATATAACAGGCCCTTGCCATGAACTTTGCATAAGCCGGCCGTCCAACCAATGCATGATACGGGCTCTGGATTTTCACCACTTCAAAGCTCAATGTTTCAGACCTAGAATTGTGCTCATCTGCAAACACAACCTCCAAAGCGATCTTGCCAACAGGATATGCTGATTTACCTGGTACTACACCATGAAAAATAGTGTTTGACGGTTTAAGACTCTTGTCTATCAACCCCATGCGACGGAAAGTTTCATAGTATAGGATGTTGATACTGCTCCCTCCATCCATCAGCACCTTGGTAAACTTATAACCTCCGACCTGAGGCGCCACCACCAAAGCTAGATGACCCGGATTGTCAACCCATGGCAGATGATCCTCTCTGCTCCACACAATGGGCTGCTCGGACCACCGCAAGTAACGTGGCACTGCCGGTTAAACAACATTAACTGCTCTCTTGCAAAGCTTTTGATCTCGCTTGCACAAACTAGTGGTCAACACTTGATATTGCCCACCATTCAACTGCTTCGGGTGACTCTGATAACCCGACTGCTGCTGATTTCCTTGATTATTCTGTTAGTTATTACCACCTTGGTTGTTCTGGTTGCCCTGATTATTCTGAAATCCAGAGTTTGAACCGCCGCCACCATGAAAACCTGGACCTGAACCGCTCGATGGACCCTGATCATACCGAAAGAGATCAGAGTTTTTGAACTCCTTCATAATGTGACAATCTTTCCAAAGATGTGTTGCTGGACCTCCTTGGTCCCATGCTTTGGGCAGGGCTGGTTTAACAAATGCTCTAGATTCATCCCTCCACCGCGCTGGGGCGGTTTACCTTTATGACGCTGCACATTAGCGTTAGCCACAAAATCTGAATTATCCGCTTTGCGCTTACCATTATTCCCATGGCCCCCTTGGTTGTGCTGTTGTCCCTTTGCACTGCCGTTCTTCTTCCCCTTCTCCGGTTTCTCCTCATCCGAATCGGGATCCTTGGTATTATCAGAATCAGCATACTTAACCAAGGCTGCCATAAGTGTTCCCATGTCATTGCAGTGGCGCTTAAGCCGTCCCAACTTCATCTTTAGTGACTTAAACCGGCAATTACGCTCAAATGTTATGATTGCCTGGCCAGCATTAATCCGGTCCGACGAGTGCAAAACTTCTGAAACCCAGCGCACCCAATGAGTTGTTGACTCGTCCTCCCCTTGAACACAGGCATCCAGATCCACAATGGACATAGGCTGTTTACATGTATCCTTAAAATTTGCTATAAACCGGGCCTTCAATTGGTCCCATGACTCGATGGAGTTAGCCAGTAGGTTCTTCAACCATGTACGAGCAGTTCCCTCCAACATCATCGTGAAGTACTTTGCACAAGCTGCTTCATCTACATCCAACATCTCCATTGCCATCTCACAACTTTCCACCCATGCCTCGGGCGGTTGATCAGTGGTGTAATTACGCACCTTACATGGACCCTTGAAATCCTTAGGCAACCGCACATTACAGAGAGCCGGAATGAGACACTGTACTCCCCAGGAACTGAAGGCAAGCCCGGTGCCCCGGTCTACTGACGCTGCTGGCTGAACTGGGGCGGGCTGATAACGACCCGCATATTGTGCTGCTAAAGCGGCCTCCCTTCATGCTCTGCCATTATCCACCACGTCCTGAGCATTTACCTCGCCACGCGCCAGATTGGGTCCTTGAGGGGCATCGCGGCGCCGCGCACTGCTGGACACCTCTGGTTCATCTATGTGCCTGCTATAGCTTCTGCTCGGACGGGGGCAATCTTGTCTCGGCTATATGAATAAGCCTGCTGCTGCACCATAGTAGTCTGAAGAAGATCCCTGGCCCGCCGTGTCTCAACCACCGCTGGCGATTCACCCTCCATTGGAATAGCCACTAGCCGGGATGCTGCTGCTATCATGTTATCCAAAGGGGTGGAAAAATGACCCAGCGGGGGCATTATGTACCGTGGTGGGTTGTCTATCCATCGAGGTGGACCCATCACTTGAGGTTGATCCGACGCTCCGGTCCTTGGCACGACAGTCCGGTTTACTGCTGCCGGATTGCTGGTCCCTGCCCCCGGCGTATCGAAGAGATTCATCACATTGTAATCCGCCGGCAAGCGAGATCGATGTCTCCTGAATACTTCATTCGAAGCGTTCTGATCCATCAAAAGTCGATAATTCTCGGCTTGAATCCTCTGCGCCTGGGCATCTAAAGCGGCCCGTTCCTCGGCCATCCTGGTATCCTCTGCCGCCAAGTCCTCCTTGGCTTGCGTTATCTGATCCCGTAACTTGGCGACCTCTGCGTTATGCCGATCTTGAGTCTCTGGGGTAACTGCTGTGGTCAATAACGTTGTCCACGCGTCCATCAATCCGGACAGAATTTGAGCCGGCCGGTGCGCGGAGCCTCCTGCCCCTGCTGCTGGTCCGGATGCCGCCGCAGTAGAATTTTGCAAAGTTGGTTGTGTTCCGGCCATGAAGATTGCGACTCGATTTGGCGGTTCAAGGAATTCTGGAATACTGGTGCCATCGGAATACCCTTCGAACACACCCTCATGAACTTGACACAGGGACTCGGTTTCGCCGGAGGATGATTCGCCGTTGGAATAAGCGACCGTCTCACCTTCGGACACCTCTTCAGATCCGATCCCATGGACACATCCTACGAACACACGCTTCATGGCGGGCTGAATCCGAGTGGGGCTTCCACGCTGAGCCGTCTCGACGAGGTTGGTGCAGATGTCCAGCTCAGGGCCCGGTTCGCCGATCTTGCCGATGAACACGTGAATTCTGCCAAAGGGGACCCGGTACCCGTACTCAATTGAGCCGGCCTCGGGGCCCCATCCTGCATCATCGATGTAGAGCTTTCCGCGACGACTCTTGGTCATCCGGCCAACCGCGTACCCTTTGAGTCCTTCAAAGCTGCCCTTCAAGAACTCGAAACCATCGTGCGATAGCCCCATGGTGGGTGCCAACTGTCGTGGAAATATCATGTCAGATGTCCTCGTGAAAGGACTTACTCGTGGAGCCATCGCGACGGGTTAGCTTAAAGGGGTTAAACCGGACAAAGGACACGAGGATTTTTATACTAGTTCGGCCCCTTTCTGAAGGTGAAAGCCTACGTCTAGTTGTGTTGGGATTATTGGGGTCTCGATAACCAGGGAGCAAAACACGCTATGCCTGGCTCTCGAGTTGTTGTCTCTTGTCCCTGAATCACCGCTGGGTCATCCCCTTATATACACGGGTTGACGCTCGGCCGATTTACAGAGTCCCGAGGCCGGCTCATACAAGTGTCCGGCTCGGTCTCTGCTTTACAATACAAGTTACATGACTATGGCGGTTCACCACTATGGGCCCTAATCCGCCTTTGGGCTCCGGACCTCTAATCTTTATTAGTAAAGCACCATCTTCTGGGTCTTCATGGACTTCAATATAGTTGAAGGTGAACCGGCCCCTCCTGGGCGGTTTACACTCAGTAGTTATCTCCCCAACAAAAACCCAAATATCAGAGAAGAAATATGAGGCAATAAGTAATGACGCATATAAGAGATCAAAAAACTCAACTAACTTTCATGGATATAAAAAGATATAACTGATCGTAAACTCGAACTTCATCAGATCCCAAAAAACACACCGCCAAAAGACTTACATCATATGGATCTCCAAGAGACCATTGTATTGATAATTAAGAGAGAGAGAGAGAGGAAGCCATCTAGCTACTAACTATGGACCCGAAGGTCTACAATGAACTACTCACGCATCATCGGAGAGGCACCAATGGAAGTGGTGAACCCCTCCGTGATGGTGTCTAGATTGGATCTGGTGGTTCTGGACTCTGCGGCGGCTGGATAAATATTTCGTCGACTCCCCTAGGGTTTCTGGAATATTGGGGTATTTATAGAGCAAAGAGGCGGTCCAGGGGGCACCCGAGGTGGGCACGACGCACCAGGGCATGCCTGGGCCTCCTAGCGCGCCCTGGTGGGTTGTCCCCTCCTCGGGACTCCCCCCAGGTGCAACCAGGGCCCAACTTCTTCCTTATGGTCCATAAAAAATCATCGTAAATTGGCGTGGCATTTGGACTCCGTCTGATATTGATTTCCTGCAGTGTAAAAAACATGCAGAAAACAGCAACTGGCACTTGGCACTATGCCAATAGGTTAGTACCAAAAAATGATATAAAATGACTATAAAATGATTGTAAAACATCCAAGATTGATAATAAAAGAACATGGAATAATCAAAAATTATAGATACCTTGGAGACGGATCACCCTCCGACTACCACTCGACCATGCACCCCCGGGAGGAACAAGCTCGACCAGTACCAGATCCTCAAGTACCCTCTGATCTATGTTCACTCGACTGGTTTCTGAGTTTGTAATGAAGAAGATTGAGGACAACAACACCCTGATCTGCTTCATTAGGATGACCCTTGAGTCAGCAATGGAGAAGATAGAGGACAACAATGCACTGATTTACCTTCATTCGGCTAACTTCTGAGTCAGGAATGAAGAAGATCCTACCTATTGTGTCACTAGTACACGAGTGTTGCCGAGCACCCCGAGTGCCAAGCAACAGTTCTAGAGACCGCTACCGATTGCCCGCAATCGATAGCAGTCTCGGGGACTACGCCCAGTGAGTGCACTCAGCATGCCCCCACTAGAAAGTGACTCACATTGAGATAAAAACTGGAAAATAGACCCAAGGCAAATAGCTATAGTTCTAAGACTACCACTGACTTCATCCGGTCATCGGTAGCCTCGGGGACTACATCCAGTGGGTGCACTCAGCATGCCCCCACTGGATCGTGATCACTCAGAAATGCTCTGGCTAGATCCCGAGTGAAAGCGACAAAAGAAGTATAAGTTCGAAGACTCCTGCCGGCTGATCCCAGTCAATAGGAGCCTCGGGGATTACACCCATTGGGTGCTTAGCATGCCCCCACTAGAATATGAACACCCAGTGGGTGTGCTCTGTGCAAACCCACTGACAAAAACTCTACCGCAGAAAAAGAAGAAACTTCGACTGGAAATCATACTCACAATGGTACTTACTCGGACGTTGGTCTGCAGCGCCTCACTAACATCATAAGCCTCCTTTAGTTGGTCGCACATCAGCCCCACCTGGATCAGAGCCTCCTTGCTCGCCCCCACTTGATCTTTAGGGACATGGTACGTGGGGAAGGAGGTGGCTGGGACCGATGGAGACGCAGATGCAGGCCTTGGAGCCAGAACCATCATGGATACAGGCGCTGGCCTGCTCAGAGAAACTGGTGCAGACCCCGCGGAACCACTGCAGTCACCGATGCCGAGCCGCCCTGGGCCAGAGGGCTCGGCCCCGTGGTCCTTGTGGCAGCCTTCATCGGGGAAGCACGATCCACCCGGCGAGGGGAGAGGCCTCCTGCATAGGCACATCGACGCTTGGTGCTTTCTCCTTGCTGGCCTCTGGGTTGGGCGGGTCAGCCCTCTCCTCATTGTACAGCTGAATGATCTCTGGTGGAGTTGCACGAATACACAAACCAGAAAAATCAGCGAAGAACAGTCGGAAGAAACCTAACAGTCCCAATCAGTTGGCACAAAATACCTTTGGAAGTGGTGGCATCCGTCGCGTCCATGTCACCCTGGTCCTGTTGTGAGCATGCGGATCTACCGATGTTGTCGAGGTGTCATTTCTACATGGATCAAAAAATATTTGGTCGTTAGCCGAGTCAATGCAAAGAATATGTAAAGGGTTGACAAGAACAGTCACATCGAAGCCACGGGCACTGCCACCTTGATCTGAGGCACTGCGACCTTCCAGGGCTAGGAGGAAATCTGCTTGGGCAGTTTGGGCTGCTTCTCGACACAGCTCTCCGCTTCAGCGCGAGCACGCTTGGAGCCGTGAGCCGTCCGTCCTAAATCAGTTGACTGCTGAGGCCCACCAGCCTTGCCACTAAGATCATGTTGTGCCTTGGTGCGGAGTTCCTCAGGGGCCACATAGGACGGGAAGACTCTACCTCCTCACCCTCCCCAGAGCTCTCATCTTCGTCGTTGTCTTTGTCGTCGTTGTCGGAGTCCTCCGAGTAATGGTGCTCTGTGTCACTCGCCACGTCCTCGGGTGACCGGTCAACCGCCAGGATGTTAGAGATCTTGTTCTGGAAGTCCTGGAGGCCAAATTCATTGCAGCATCAAAATCATGCATGCAGAAAATGATACACATGCGTTCGATTGAACACAACAGACGTACCTCTAGGGGTTGCATGTCATTGGAGTATGGGGGCACCCTCTTGGACCCTGGGTTTTCCCGAGCACAAGTGTTAGACATAATCTTGGCGCCCATGGCCATCTTGAAGAGCTCCTCCAGATGCACTCGGGTGGGGTCACCCGAACCTTCATACATCCACATCGAGTGGGCCCTAGCTTGCAGTGGCTGGATCCGCCGGATGAGGAACGTCTCCAGCAGATCCATCTCTTCAAGCCGGAGTTCATAGTGCTGACAAGGGCGACGACCAAGCTGCTGACATCCGCCTTCTCCTCCTTCGTCGCCGAAATGGACTCGGGAGCCTGCACCCTCTCCTTCGAGTACGGAGGAAGGCCCAACTGGCTGTTGGCCCTGGGGGTGTCTCTGTAGTAGAACTAGGCTCCCTGCCACCCCTTGACCGACTTAGGGAAACTCATTTTTGGGCAAGCACTACCACCCCTGAGCTAGATGCCAAGACCCCGGCAAAGCTGAGTGACCCGTGTTGTCGGTGTACTAGAGTAGGGGTACCCCAGTATCCCGAACTTGTGCACGGGCAGTTGTAGCACCCCGCGGCAAGGGCTTGCCGGGTGACCGCCAAGGTCCTCCGTGGTTCCTTTGGAGCCGTTCAAGAACAAAGTATTCAAGCCAAGGAGACAAGGCCCCGGCAAGAGGAGCTTGCCGGGAAGGCCAACCAAGGCATCTCGAGGAACTTGCCGCGACGGGCCACGCGTCCCGGCAAGGCCCGGTGAGCGACAAGCTTCCGGGCGTGACAAGACAACGACCGTGGCAAGGCGCTTGCCGCGGCAAGATACCACCCTGTACCCGCGCTCCAGCACATCCACCAACGTGTCGCCCTAGGTACTTTCCAGGCGCGCGTGGCATTAGGCTGTGCAGCCAGCGGTGCGAGGTGGCAAGCGACGCTGACAAGATTGCCATCATGGCGAGCGGTGGCGTCCCTGACGGTCCCTTTTTGCACTGTTTGGGCGACGTAGATGGGCATTTAATGCCTTTGTCCCCTGCCATCAGGGTTAGGTATGGTACACTGTACAGGTAGTTGTACCAACCGCAACACCTTTTCCATTTTTACCCTTGTCTACGTGTCAGGACCCCGACTCGATGTCACATCGATCTAGCCTGTAGCACCTCATATCACTTTGCGGCCTCACGCACGGTATCCCCACGGGTGTCGCCTTACCTTTGCCCGGGACCGTTTGCGTCTTTTGGCTCACGTATATGATAGTGTCGCTAGCATCCATATGATAAGGAGCCCGGGCTGACATGACTAGTCGTAAACCCAAAGTGGCACAGACTTACAGGGACAGGCATCCATGACCCAGCATCGAACGTGTCGGTCATCAGCGAGTGAATCCAGGCTGTAGCACTGGGCTAGCAGGACTCTGGTGAACCGGGCTGTAGCGGGCTAACAGGACTCCGGTATTCATCGCGTGACATTTCCCCGAAGGGACAGACACAGGAACGAAGAAGGACACATGCCGGCCAGCCCAAGTGTTCCGGAGCAGTAGCAAGCTACCATGGCTCAGTGGAAACACTAGGAGACATTTCCCGGTAAGAGAGGCTACTAAAGATAAACAACTAGATGGTCAGATCCCACACATACCAAGCATTTCAATAACATACACACAATATGCTCGATATGTGCAAATACAACATGGCATCACAACATGACTCTATGACTCAAGTAATTTATTCAATAGGCTCCGAGGAGCGAGATATTACAAACAGGGGTCTCATGACCCAACATTCAGAGCATACAAATCAAAGCACAAACGGAAGCTATCATGTCTGAGTACAGACATCTATAAATGAAAAAGGCTGAGAAGCCTGACTATCTATCAGATCCTGCCGAGGGCACAAGATCGTAGCTGAGGTATCAAGCTAAACATCGAAGACCACGCGGAAATACTAGTGAGACTGAAGTCTCTCTGCAAAAACATAAAATAGGCAAACGTGAGTACAAATGTACCCAGCAAGACTTACATCAGAACTATCTACATATGCATCATTATCAACAAAGGGGATGGTGGGGTTTAACTGCAGCAAGCCAGCTTTGACTCGGTGGCTATCCTGAACTACGACTGCAAGTAACTCTTTTGAGGTGGCGCACACGAGTCCACATATTCACCATATCAATACACCACTATGGATCCGCTCCCGTCTCCCTATGAGAACGCCATCCATAGCACTCACGCTTATCTTGCGTATTTTAGAGTATCCACTTTCACTTGTCTATGAACTGATATAAGCAATCCAGAAGTCCTTTTCCGCGGACACGGCTATTCGAATAGATTAGGTTAACCCTGCAGGGGTGTACTTCTTCATACACGCTCTCACCACTTACCGTCGTTTACACGACATGTACTCGGCAACCTTCAAGCGGAAGCCGAACGTGGGTGTCGGCCACGGCCTACCTAAACACTCGAGTCTCTAGTCCAGGTTTATCGCCTATTCGGGTTCCATCCATGAGGAGATCCGGCCGGAGTTTCGCTCACAGCCCCAAACGATGTGAACAGGGTTCCCGAGACACCAAACGGGCGCCCGGTACACCGTGCCACGTGCCTACCGCATCACAGCCCACCCCTACGGTCAGCGCTGCGCACGGCCTCCAGCATACTACAAACACCAGAAACTACTTGCAACTCCTGGACAGAGGACAAGGGTGATCAAGAAGCCGAGAGGGTCCATTGGTTTCGGGCCCAATGCGTGGTAGTAGCTGAATCATGGATCACAAACACAGAACTCAGTTCCTGAGGACGGCTGCAATGAGACAACCCACCATGTACTCCTACATGGCCTCTCACCGCTACCTTTACCAAATCGTGCTCACACACTTAGCTCACACACAGTAGGACATGTTCACACACCTCTGATTCATCCCCGATGAATCAGACCTGACTCAACTCTAAGCAGTAGCAGGCATGACAAACAAACATGAATGAGTAGGCACAACAGGGCTCAAACAACTCCTACTCATGCTAGTGGGTTTCATCTATTTACTGTGGAATGACAGGTCATGCAAAGGATAAAGGGGTTCAGCTACCGCAGCAAGTAACAGATGAATCGATGTTGTCCTAATGCAGTAAAAGAGAGCAGGAGCGAGAGAGTAGGATTGTATCGGAATGAACAAGGGGGTTTTGCTTGCCTGGCACTTCTGAAGATAACATTGAGTCTTCATCAGTGTCAACGATCACATCATCGGTATCACGTCTATCGAGAGGGGACAAATACCGGCAACACAGAAAAACACGATCAATGCAATGCACAATATGATGCATGATCATGACATGGCAAAATGAATGTGTTTTGGGCTAATGCAACTAAAACCAGATTAAATGAAGTTGGTTTGAATATAAAATTCAAATTCAAACTCCATATGTGATTAAATAAATGCCCTTTAATTGATTTGTGCTAAACAGCACCTATAAGTTGTTCTAACATGCATGAAAATGGTACAGATGGATTCCTTGAATTTTTCTGATAATTTTTCATATATAAATTATTTAGTTTGGAGTTACGGTTAATTTTCTATGATTTATTGAAGTTTTAGCTATTTTCTGAAATTTCCTGAATAATATTAAATCCAGAAAATACTTATTGCGTCAGCCCCACGTCACAGTGACGTCAGCAGGGTCAACTGGGCTGGCTCGGTCAAACCTGACGTGTGGGGGCCACACGTCAGTGACACAGGAGCTAATCCCGGTCAAACCCAGCGCTGACTGGGGTTTGACCAGGGGTGGGGCCCGCTGTCAGTGGCCTAGGGGGTTGGTTAGCGCGTCATTAGTGGCTAATGACAGCGCCACGTCACTGGCCACCGGAGTTTGGCCGGCGGCGACCCGAAATGCGGCGGAAGTTCACCGGGGTTGCGCTACGGGCGGCGGCTGGACGTGCGAAGGGCACCAGAAGGTAGCCCGTGCCCGTGCGCATCTAGGGGGGCCAACGGGAGGTGCGGGGGTGGCCGGGGTTCGCCGGAATGGAGCCCGAGGCGGCGGCCGGAGCTCGGGTGGGTGCGGGGTTAGCGCTGCAGCTTGCAAACAAGCTAGCTGCCACGCTAGCGTTGCTCCACGGGTCGTTGCGAGTGCAACGGACGCACGCGCGGGGCCATTTGGTCACCGGGGCTTCGCCGGCGACGAGTCCGTGCGGCGGAGCGTCTCGGCTCCGGTAGAGGGGGCGGCTAGAGCTCGTAATCGGGCTTGGGGTTAGGGGGAAACGAAGCAGGGACTCACAGGGATCGTGCAGGGAGGGTCAGCGAGCTCGGGGAAGCGACGATGGTGGCGAATTGACGGTGAAGATCCTCGGCGGCCGGCGATGGAAACGGCGATGCCGGCGGCGTTGTGGCGCGTCCTAGGGCCGTGGGTCGGTGGGGAGGAAGGAGGGGTCGAGGGGGAGCTCCTGGGCGCATCGGCGAGGCTAGGGGTGGCCGGTGGCCACGGGGAAGCTCGTCGGCGGCGGCGGGTGTGTTCGGTGGCTGCGCGCGAGAGAGCCAGAGGAGGAGAGGAGCTCGGGGAGAGAGTGAGAGGCCTGGGGGGGTGCGTGGCGTCGCGGACGGGGTCCAGGGCGACGAGAGGAAGCAGGAGGTGGCCAGGGGGAAGCAGGAGGTGGCCGAGGCAGCGTCGGCACGCGCCACGCCTCGCCTCTGTTCGTCCTCCTGGCAGAGGAGGAAGAGGACAAGGGGGAGGAGGTGGGCTGGGCCGGCTGGGCCACTGGAGTTGGGCCAGGTGGGCTGCGAGGTAAGCTGAGGTAAAACTCTCTCTCTGCTTTTATTTACATTCTGTTTTATATTTTTCTTCTGTTTTTGTTTTATTTAAATTATTTTGCCACTGTTTTGAATTTTAAAAATAATTCAAACAATGCCAAAAACTCCACTGAATATTTTATATTGCTAGATGGACTTTTCCAAAAGCTTATAAAATATTTCAGGGATATTTGAAATTATATTCTAATTATATGAATATAATTCAAATTCAAATAACTAATGAATTAAATTCAAAGTCCCAAAAATAACTCCTTAAAAATGTTCAATATTTTGGTTGGGACCAGAATCCTTACCAAAAATTATCAAACACTTAAGAGGAGCATTTTGGAGCAATGAATGAGATTTCTAGGGTTTTTGCCCCTCTTTTATTTAGGGTTTTGAGGCTTCCAATATTCCTCAATTCAAGTTTCAAAAATATAGACATGATGCACACATGAAGCTAACCTAGAGCAATGCCTGAAGCTAGGGATGTGACAACTCACCCCCACTAAACAAGAATCTCGTCTCGAGATTCAAGCGTAGGGTAAGGTGAAGGGGAAACGTAACTAGTATAATCTTCACGATCCAGGGTGCACTTCATAGAAACGTTGATTCATTCACCATCATTGTCTTGATGTCTTGCTCTGAGAAATCCTGCCAACATGACATGGAGGGAAGAAGGAGACTCTAGAAGGGTCGATCTCCTCGATGATCGAACAACTCATGGAATGAGACATAGGACCATCTCTCGAGTTGAGACACGAGATACACATCAAGAGGGGTGGAAAGAAACGGATGACGAAGGTTCACTAGGTAGACAACAATTCCACATTTAAGAAGGTGGTAAAATATTGTCCACGTAGCGAGGAGTTTAGTTGCCATGAAACCACGACGAAACATCCTGGAGGAGGGTGATTCGTAGATTATTTCCTTAAGTGGCAAAAAGGATTACCTTTGATTCAGAGATCATTGAAAACTCTTCATACCAGCCTAAGGCAATTCACAACGATCGTTTGGAGGGGGTCGGTAGAATGGCATACTCGGACTTGGATGATGTGGATTACCTTGTTGAAGACAACGTAATGGATGAGTTTGCTTATCACCGGAAATGGAAGAGACCCATGGTAGAATGGCACATTGGCGATGCAAGCTGGGAACAAAATGCAAATGCTGGGAATGATTCTGGTAACTGGGGAAGAACCCAACACTAGAGAGTTAATTCACTGGTTGAAAAGGTCATAGCATTGCCGAGGAAACTGAGAGCAAACCCGGTTAGTGCCGATGATAACACGTAGGGCTTGTGCGTGCTCTCAAGAACTTGAGCATTTCCACAATCATCAAGGTTTTACCAACATCCGTGTCAAGGGTCCGGTAACACAACTCACTACCATGATGAATGGTGATGGAAGATGCAGATGCAAAGAAGATAACACCTTCTCAGATTTCACCTTAGCGAAGCCAAGGACCAAAATCTGGATGATCGACCGAGAGACATTTAGCACTCCGCTTCTAATGTTCTCCTTGATGTGCTAGTGTAACCCATTCATAGAAACGGTCTGGTATCTAGAACATCAAGTAAAGGTCGGACTTCGGGAGCACAAGAATCCATAAGGAACAACTAGGGAGGTAAATCCTACGAAATTCTTATGGGGAGGTGGCCAACTTCCTCAAACAAGATACTATAATAATAGGTCTACCGGATGGGTGTGTTGGCCGCGACATCCACCTTACCGGTTATCGGGAGAACCATATTATAGTTCTTGGGGAAATGTTCCAACCATCATATCTGCCTGAGATTCAGATCTGGTTGGTGTCAGGATATTCCAGACTCATCGAGTCTAGGAAGAAGAACGAAAGTTTGCAACACAAATCGACGAGATGACGTTGCGAGATTCTCGGGGAATGAACTACGATAGTAAGCCCCAAAACATGAGCTGTTTCTGCTACAAACATGTGAACACGTTGTCCCAGACAAGCATGACCACATAGTAGTCTTATAATAAAACACTACCGAGTTCAGAAGGGGGAACCATCAACGAGGGTATCGAAGTCTTGCGCATTACCATGGATTAACACTTAACTCCTTTTCTCGAACAAATCAGTCAGTGGCTTGGGGTGCTACGGAATACATATGGAATGGAGGTTGCAAGTCTCCGAACCACAGAATACTTTCGCACGTATGCATGACTGATTTGGGATGATTCCAAAGGAAACAACATTGACTTTCTCGAATCCACGGCGGCAACTTGCATCAGATGCACATGAGTTAAAGGAAGTCACTACCTTCATCCACAAATACTTCATGAGCTAGCATGAAGAAAATGCTTTCAAAAGTTTCCAACACTAACTTAATGTTCAACAAAATCATGGAGGAGATAAGGATGTTGTCAATGGGCTCAACAACAATTCTTCCGGGTTTCCCCTTAAAAGGAATTCCATAGTTAAGAGAACAAGTGTTAGCATTGGTCAGACCCAAAAGATATAATGGTGTATGCTCGAGGGATCAACCACGAGTAAGACAACATTACGAATATCGTTGGTTCTGGTCTGATTGGATGATAGCCCATACTCAAATTATAGATGGGGTAAGACAATAGGTCCAACAACTGATCACAAGGACCAATTAATGAAGATATCATCTTTCTTCAACACACACACATACACAGAAAGATATCCCTTAACATGAACTAAGTCAGACAAGCTTTTATCTTCCAACTCTCCAAGTTGTTGTCTAGCTTAACCAACTAGCTCCGGGATAACCATCACAGATCCTTGGAGAAAGGGTGGTTCACAAGAACCCGACTTGATCACGAGCTCAACATAGCAGTCAGGTGACAACCTGGTAATACTTCCAAGAAGATATTAGGAAAATCACGAACCACCGGTATGTTACTAAGCTCGAGAACAATCTTGCCTTTTAGGGCAAGACGATATGATCAAATGAGTGAGGACTTGACAAGATCCTAACTCATCAATCGAAGGGTGCACCGAAATAAGGACTAGGTAGCACGATCAGTCTTAGAAGGATGATTCGAAAACCAATATACTAAGAATGAAATTATTATCCTTTAACTACCAAGCAACAGAGTTGCTAGCAGTATTGATTTCACACATCACAATTCATTTGTCGGTATTCCGGTTGCATCAACACGAGGGCCGAGGAATGAACAGTGATGGCAGGAAGTGTCACTGCATCAAGAATTCACAAGAGCCGGTGCAATCCTCATGAAAATCCTGACATAAAGACGGTAATACTTCAGGGTAGAACAGAATCAAAAGCTGGGCTGGCATTTTGATCTGCGGAGCACAATTGCTTTGACCCAATCCTAGATATGGAAGAGGTACTAGAGTTTGTTTCTCCTAGTCATTCTGCGATAGAATGGCTTGACGGACCACAAGAGTAATAGGCATCGATAAACGAACGCACGCATACTCTTGACTATCAATTGATAGACGAAGGTCAGTAGACAACTAAAGAGGGACAACTCAAAGGAACACACGATTTTCTGAGTTGTGGATGCATGGTTTGGCATGTCGAACGAATTCAACATTTCTTCCAGATAACCCATGCAGAGAGGTAGGACTGGCAGAGTCACGATTTATGAATGGAGATCTCCTCAAGAGTACTCTAATTGTGATCTTTTGATCCAATAAACATCTGCCATAAGCGGTTCATAGTATTTGAAAGAAGGAAATACCACGGACCTCGAGGACTATCGCAAAGTTACTAATATCCTGAAGGAACTAGCAAACACTATCAACATGAAGTAAGTAGAGTGAATCTCGGGTTCAAGAACCCAGGAACAGAATACCTATTACTAAGTAGCATCACGGAATGCTTTCGAGGATAAAGGCCAGAATCATCACACTGGGACACCAATCATGGCTAAATTACTAGGTGATCCCCTAAGACACCTAGGGTCATAATAATAACTCCAACATATATGTCAGGGCAATGAATTACCTCAACTCAACAATTAGTGTGATTGAGCTGGCATAAAGGAACATCGAAACCAGAGGGAAAGGATTTTGCAAATTGCTTCAAACTATTTAGAAACCTGGGATGACTCGGACAGCATAACGGCTGTAAATGCTCAGAAAAGATTTGAGACATTCACAAAAATGGTGGCATAACCACTCAGAAGCACAATATCAAGGTCTCGAGATCAACAATTAACATACGGAAGATAGTAGGAACTGAACTCAAGCTTAAATCCAACAATTTATAAATCTACGGATTAGTAACACGTGATCCTGATAGAAAGAAGAGAAAGCCTAGTTCCTTAACCCCGTAGGAAAGATAAGATGACTCAGATCAGAAGGGCATGAGGTATAAGGAGTAAAAAGAGCCTTACGTTCCATCCCACAATCAATTCCCTTATATAACTAAAGAATTTCTAGACTCGACTTCGACCAGTTTGGCTTGGTAATCCTACAGGCAATCAAGCTCTGATACCAACGCTGTCAGGACCCCGACTCGATGTCACATCGATCTAGCCTGTAGCACCTCATATCACTTTGCGGCCTCACGCACGGTATCCCCACGGGTGTCGCCTTACCTTTGCCCGGGACCGTTTGCGTCTTTTGGCTCACGTATATGATAGTGTCGCTAGCATCCATATGATAAGGAGCCCGGTCTGACATGACTAGTCGTAAACCCAAAGTGGCACAGACTTACAGGGACAGGCATCCATGACCCAGCATCGAACGTGTCGGTCATCAGCGAGTGAATCCAGGCTGTAGCACTGGGCTAGCAGGACTCCGGTGAACCGGGCTGTAGCGGGCTAACAGGACTCCGGTATTCATCGCGTGACATTTCCCCGAAGGGACAGACACAGGAACGAAGAAGGACACATGCCGGCCAGCCCAAGTGTTCCGGAGCAGTAGCAAGCTACCATGGCTCAGTGGAAACACTAGGAGACATTTCCCGGTAAGAGAGGCTACTAAAGATAAACAACTAGATGGTCAGATCCCACACATACCAAGCATTTCAATAACATACACACAATATGCTCGATATGTGCAAATACAACATGGCATCACAACATGACTCTATGACTCAAGTAATTTATTCAATAGGCTCCGAGGAGCGAGATATTACAAACAGGGGTCTCATGACCCAACATTCAGAGCATACAAATCAAAGCACAAACGGAAGCTATCATGTCTGAGTACAGACATCTATAAATGAAAAAGGCTGAGAAGCCTGACTATCTATCAGATCCTGCCGAGGGCACAAGATCGTAGCTGAGGTATCAAGCTAAACGTCGAAGACCACGCGGAAATACTAGTGAGACTGAAGTCTCTCTGCAAAAACATAAAATAGGCAAACGTGAGTACAAATGTACCCAGCAAGACTTACATCAGAACTATCTACATATGCATCATTATCAACAAAGGGGATGGTGGGGTTTAATTGCAGCAAGCCAGCTTTGACTCGGTGGCTATCCTGAACTACGACTGCAAGTAACTCTTTTGAGGTGGCGCACACGAGTCCACATATTCACCATATCAATACACCACTATGGATCCGCTCCCGTCTCCCTACGAGAACGCCATCCATAGCACTCACGCTTATCTTGCGTATTTTAGAGTATCCACTTTCACTTGTCTATGAACTGATATAAGCAATCCAGAAGTCCTTTTCCGCGGACACGGCTATTCGAATAGATTAGGTTAACCCTGCAGGGGTGTACTTCTTCATACACGCTCTCACCACTTACCGTCGTTTACACGACATGTACTCGGCAACCTTCAAGCGGAAGCCCAACGTGGGTGTCGGCCATGGCCTACCTAAACACTCGAGTCTCTAGTCCAGGTTTATCGCCTATTCGGGTTCCATCCATGAGGAGATCCGGCCGGAGTTTCGCTCACAGCCCCAAACGATGTGAACAGGGTTCCCGAGACACCAAACGGGCGCCCGGTACACCGTGCCACGTGCCTACCGCATCACAGCCCACCCCTACGGTCAGCGCTGCGCACGGCCTCCAGCATACTACAAACACCAGAAACTACTTGCAACTCCTGGACAGAGGACAAGGGTGATCAAGAAGCCGAGAGGGTCCATTGGTTTCGGGCCCAATGCGTGGTAGTAGCTGAATCATGGATCACAAACACAGAACTCAGTTCCTGAGGACGGCTGCAATGAGACAACCCACCATGTACTCCTACATGGCCTCTCACCGCTACCTTTACCAAATCGTGTTCACACACTTAGCTCACACACAGTAGGACATGTTCACACGCCTCTGATTCATCCCCGATGAATCAGACCTGACTCAACTCTAAGCAGTAGCAGGCATGACGAACAAACATGAATGAGTAGGCACAACAGGGCTCAAACAACTCCTACTCATGCTAGTGGGTTTCATCTAATTACTGTGGCAATGACAGGTCATGCAAAGGATAAAGGGGTTCAGCTACCGCAGTAAGTAACAGTTGATTCGTTGTTGTCCTAATGCAGTAAAAGAAAGCAGGAGCGAGAGGGTGGGATTGTATCGGAATGAACAAGGGGGTTTTGCTTGCCTGGCACTTCTGAAGATAACATTGAGTCTTCATCAGTGTCAACGATCACATCCTCGGTATCACATCTATCGAGAGGGGACAAATACCGGCAACACAGAAGGGAACACAATCAATGCAATGCACAATATGATGCATGATCATGACATGGCAGAATGAATGTGTTTTGGGCTAATGCAACTAGCAACAGATTAAATGGGGTTGGTTTGAATACAAGATTCAAATTTAAACTCCATATGTGATTATTTAAATGCCCTTTATATGATTTGTGCTAAACAGCAGCTATAAGTTGTTCTAACATGCATGAAAATGGTACAGATGGATTCCTTTAATTTTTCTGATAATTTTTCATATATAATTTATTTCATTTGGAGTTATGGTTAATTTTCTATGATTTTTTAGAAGTTTTAGGTATTTTCTGGAATTTCCTGAATAATATTAAATCTAGAAAATACTTATTGCGTCAGCCCCATGTCACAGTGACGTCAGCAGGGTCAACTGGGCTGGCTTGGTCAAACCTGACGTGTGGGGGCCACACGTCAGTGACACAGGAGCTAATCCCGGTCAAACCCAGCGCTGACTGGGGTTTGACCAGGGGTGGGGCCCGCTGTCAGTGGCCTAGGGGGTTGGTTAGCGCGTCATTAGTGGCTAATGACAGCGCCACGTCACTGGCCACCGGAGTTCGGCCGGCTGCGACCCGAAACGCGGCGGAAGTTCACCGGGGTTGCGCTACGGGCGGCGGCTGGACGTGCGAAGGGCACCAGAAGGTAGCCCGTGCCCGTGCGCATCTAGGGGGGCCAACGGGAGGTGCGGGGGTGGCCGGGGTTCGCCGGAATGGAGCCCGAGGCGGCGGCCGGAGCTCGGGTGGGTGCGGGGTTAGCGCTGCAGCTTGCAAACAAGCTAGCTGCCACGCTAGCGTTGCTCCACGGGTCGTTGCGAGTGCAACGGACGCACGCGCGGGGCCATTTGGTCACCGGGGCTTCGCCGGCGACGAGTCCGTGCGGCGGAGCGTCTCGGCTCCGGTAGAGGGGGCGGCTAGAGCTCGTAATCGGGCTTGGGGTTAGGGGGAAACGAAGCAGGGACTCACAGGGATCGTGCAGGGAGGGTCAGCGAGCTCGGGGAAGCAACGATGGTGGCGAATTGACGGTGAAGATCCTCGGCGGCCGGCGATGGAAACGGCGATGCCGGCGGCGTTGTGGCGCGTCCTAGGGCCGTGGGTCGGTGGGGAGGAAGGAGGGGTCGAGGGGGAGCTCCTGGGCGCATCGGCGAGGCTAGGGGTGGCCGGTGGCCACGGGGAAGCTCGTCGGCGGCGGCGGGTGTGTTCGGTGGCTGCGCGCGAGAGAGCCAGAGGAGGAGAGGAGCTCGGGGAGAGAGTGAGAGGCCTGGGGGGGTGCGTGGCGTCGCGGACGGGGTCCAGGGCGACGAGAGGAAGCAGGAGGTGGCCAGGGGGAAGCAGGAGGTGGCCGAGGCAGCGTCGGCGCGCGCCACGCCTCGCCTCTGTTCGTCCTCCTGGCAGAGGAGGAAGAGGACAAGGGGGAGGAGGTGGGCTGGGCCACTGGAGTTGGGCCAGGTGGGCTGCGAGGTAAGCTGAGGTAAAACTCTCTCTCTGCTTTTATTTACATTCTATTTTATATTTTTCTTCTGTTTTTGTTTTATTTAAATTATTTTGCCACTGTTTTGAATTTTAAAAATAATTCAAACAATGCCAAAAACTCCACTGAATATTTTATATTGCTAGATGGACTTTTCCAAAAGCTTATAAAATATTTCAGGGATATTTGAAATTATATTCTAATTATATGAATATAATTCAAATTCAAATAACTAATGAATTAAATTCAAAGTCCCAAAAATAACTCCTTAAAAATGTTCAATATTTTGGTTGGGACCAGAATCCTTACCAAAAATTATCAAACACTTAAGAGGAGCATTTTGGAGCAATGAATGAGATTTCTAGGGTTTTTGCCCCTCTTTTATTTAGGGTTTTGAGGCTTCCAATATTCCTCAATTCAAGTTTCAAAAATATAGACATGATGCACACATGAAGCTAACCTAGAGCAATGCCTGAAGCTAGGGATGTGACAACTCACCCCCACTAAACAAGAATCTCGTCTCGAGATTCAAGCGTAGGGTAAGGTGAAGGGGAAACGTAACTAGTATAATCTTCACGATCCAGGGTGCACTTCATAGAAATGTTGATTCATTCACCATCATTGTCTTGATGTCTTGCTCTGAGAAATCCTGCCAACATGACATGGAGGGAAGAAGGAGACTCTAGAAGGGTCGATCTCCTCGATGATCGAACAACTCACGGAATGAGACATAGGACCATCTCTCGAGTTGAGACACGAGATACACATCAAGAGGGGTGGAAAGAAACGGATGACGAAGGTTCACTAGGTAGACAACAATTCCACATTTAAGAAGGTGGTAAAATATTGTCCACGTAGTGAGGAGTTTAGTTGCCATGAAACCACGACGAAACATCCTGGAGGAGGGTGATTCGTAGATTATTTCCTTAAGTGGAAAAAAGGATTACCTTTGATTCAGAGATCATTGAAAACTCTTCATACCAGCCTAAGGCAATTCACAACGATCGTTTGGAGGGGGTCGGTAGAATGGCATACTCGGACTTGGATGATGTGGATTACCTTGTTGAAGACAACGTAATGGATGAGTTTGCTTATCACCGGAAATGGAAGAGACCCATGGTAGAATGGCACATTGGCGGTGCAAGCTGGGAACAAAATGCAAATGCTGGGAATGATTCTGGTAACTGGGGAAGAACCCAACACTAGAGAGTTAATTCACTGGTTGAAAAGGTCATAGCATTGCCGAGGAAACTGAGAGCAAACCCGGCTGCACAGACCTCGGCGTCCGTACATGCACCACGCCCATCTCAGGAGGCGCAGGACCGACAACGTCATGGTATTCGTAGTACCACACGTTTGTTGGACCAAGATCGAGCTGGTGGATCTCGGGGGGCTCAAGACCAGCATGCACGCCAACATGCTGGCACGAGCGAGGCACGGTCGCCAGGACGGGATACTGCTCCTTCTAACATAGTTAGAAGTCCGAGCATATCCCGCTCCTCGCACCGTTCGCCACTACCGCCCACCACTAAAGCAAAAGCTTTGGCGCGAGCTCAACTGCTCTTGGATTACCCTCCAACGACAGACTAGATCGATGAATGGAGGGCCACCATTCAGAGTCTCATCGGCTTCGCCAACGGCGACACTCTGCGGCAGCCGAGTACATCGCTGCCGCGGCAGGGTTGCCAGGCGCGAGCCGATGGCAACGAAACCGGTGGGGGTGCAACCACCGTGCACTCTCCACCCCGAAGGCCAAGATCGCCGACTCTCCGGATCCACCTCGACAGCGACTCCACCGCATCATTAGATCCACGAGCTCATCGCGATCAGCGCCAAGTTCTTCACGAACGACAGCAAGAAGACGCTCGAACTCGTATCGAGCGTCGAAGAGAAGCGCGGCGTCAATCGGACCAGCGCGCTGGGCCCACTGTCGACATGCATGCACCAGGGGAACCAGGCGACTTGCCGTACGCGGTGGGTTGCCCTGCGTTCACTCATGAGCTGCAGCAAGTCCAGTGGCCCAGCACGAAGAATTTCAAGACAGATGTACCAGAGAAGTACGACGGCAGGTCGCATTCATCAGAGTTCCTCAGCATCTACACCATCGCGGTGCAAGCTGCTGGGGGGCGGGATGACAAGATCCTGGCCAACTACTTCCCGCTGGTGCTCAAGCCCAATGTCAGATCCTGGCTCATGCATTTGCCGGACAACTCCATATCCTCCTGGGCAGATCTATGCCATCAGTTTGTCGGCGCCTTTACAGGCGGCCACAAGCCTCATGGCCAAGAGAGCGACCTTCATCTGCTCGCCCAGAAGGAAGGAGAGCCCCTGCGCAAGTACATTCAGAGATTCAGCCGCGTACAGCACAACATCCCAGATGTCCACCCTGCCGTGGTAATCAGCGTGTTCCATCAGAACGTGCGAAACCGCGGGATGCGGGAGGAAATGGCGATGTGCAAGATCAGAGACGTCAGTGAGCTATATGCCCTGGACGACAAGTGTGCACGTGCTGAGGAAGGGAGGAGACTCCCCGGAGAGAATGCAGAAGCAGGAGGATCTGATAGTGAGGAGACTGCCCCGGCAAGGAAAAACTGGCGGCGGAACAACAGGAAAAAGAAAGGCAAAGATGTGCTAGTCGTTGAGCAGTCCGGCAACGGAGGTGGCACCAAGAAAGCCAGAACTGGTAGCTCCGGCAAGGAGATTGCCGCAGGCACCAACTACCAGGCTGTGGCGGTCGCCGACAAGCAGGACGACACCAACAAGCAATACTGCAAGATCCACCGCACCAAGGGCCATGATCTCCAGAGCTGCAAGAAGGTCGAGCAGCTTGTCGAGCAGCAAAAGGCTGAATACGAGCGACGCGACAAGGAGAAGGCCCAGGAAGGTGTTGGAGGAGCTGGCAAGAAACGCCCCGGCCGAGGAGGACGCCGGGGCAAGGCCAAGCAGCGGCAAGGAGACAGACCTCCCTGCGGCCGCGACAAGGATGAAGATGATGAAGACGATGAAGACATGGAAGATGATGATACTGATGAGCAGGAGTTCCAGAAAGCCACAGAGGTCCTGTGCATTGACGGTGGTGCTTCTCTGCATACTTCACACCGCCAGCTCAAGCAGTGGGTGCGGGAAGTCAATGCGGCAGAACCACCCGTCGAGTCACGCAGGCCTCCGAAATGGTCCAGCACGCCTATCATCTTTGATATTGAGGACCACCCTGATCGCATAATTGCGGTCGGGTACTTGCCGATGTTGGTTTCACCAACTATCCGCAACCTCAAGGTCACTAAGATGCTAGTTGATGGCGGGGCCGGCTTGAACCTGATCTCCTTCGCGGTACTCCAGAAACTCCAGATCCCTGATGGCGAGCTCGAAGAGACCGGCACATTCCAAGGAATCAATCCGGGAAGGAGCAAGCCGAAGGGAAAGATCACGCTGCCAGTAACATTTGGCAGCGAGTTGAACTTCAGAACTGAGAGGGTCACTTCTGACGTTGCTGATTTTCCATTGCCTTACAATGGGATACTCGGCCGCCCAGCACTCGCCAAATTCATGGCAGCCTCTCACTATGCATACAATGTGCTGAAGATGCCAGGCCCGATAAGTGTCATCTCTGTCCCTGGCGACAAGAAGGATGCTCTTATCTGCGCCGAAGAGATCTACCGGGAAGCAGCAGCCGCGGTAGATCGCAAGTCACTTGCCGTTGAAGCTCCCGGGGCGAAGAAGAAGACCAAGTCCGGCAAGAGTTCTGGTGCCCACTCCGGCAAGCGCACCTCTTCGGAGTGCTGCGCTACCGTCGAGGACGCACCATCGAGCTCCACCGGCAAGTGTAAGAAGGCAATGGCAGCTCCACCAGAGACCAAGAAGGTGTCCGCCAAGGAGGATGGCACTGGTGGTGCCTTCACCATCAGTGCCACTCTCGACCCTAAATAGGAAAGCGCGCTTGTTGCTTTCCTGCGGGCGAACGTCGACGTATTTGCATGGCAACCGTCTGACATCCCTAGTGTTCCCAGGAAAGTAATCGAGCACCATCTTGCCGTCTGTCCTCATGCACGGCCCGTCAAGCAGAAAGTCAGGAAGCAGGCAGTGGAGCGCCAAGAATTCATCAGAGAAGAAATTAAGAAATTGGAAGCAGCAGGCCTTGTCAGAGGAGTGCTCCATCCTACGTGGTTGGCCAATCCTGTAGTCGTGCGCAAGGCAAACGGGAAATGGAGGCTTTGTATCGACTTGACCGATGTCAATAAAGCTTGTCCCAAAGACACATTTCCTTTGCCGCGCAACGACCAGATTGTTGATTCCACGGCCGGATGTGATTTGCTTTCGTTTCTTGATGCATACTCAGGATACCATCAGATCTTCATGGCAGAAGAGGATGAGGAGAAGACCGCATTCATCACCCCATGCGGCACCTACTGTTTCATACGGATGCCTTTCAGTTTAAAGAATGCTGGTTCAACATTTGCAAGGGTAGTCCATGACGCTTTTGAGCCGCAAATACACAGAAATGTGGAAGCCTACATGGATGACATAGTGGTCAAGAGCAAGGACAAGGCGACTCTGATTCAAGATTTAGACGAGACCTTTGCAAATCTGTGCAAGATCAACCTCAAGCTCAACCCCGAGAAGTGTGTGTTTGGAGTTCCCTCCGGCAAGCTTCTCGGGTTCTTCGTGTCTCAGCGGGGAATTGAAGCCAATCCCGACAAGATCAAGGCCATTGAGCAGATTGAAGCACCAAAGCGCGTCAAGGATGTACGAAGACTTGCCGGTTGCGTAGCTGCTCTCAGCAGGTTTATCTCTAGGTCTGCTGAGCGCGCCCTGCCATTTTTCAAGATATTGAAAAAAGGCAGGTCCAATGAAATGGACTCCGGAAGCGGAGGCTGCGCCGCAGGACTTAAAGAGATACCTGTCCTCCACTCCAACACTTGTCGCACCTAAGCCACAAGAGAAGTTGCTGCTATATATAGCGGCAACCAATCAAGTGGTTAGTGCTGCGTTAGTAGCGGAGAGGGAGGCGGATGATGAGCCAGCAACCATGGTAGATGCATCCAGCGACAAGCAGGGGACTTCACCGGCAAGCTCTGGTCCCGACAAGGATGGATCTGCGCAGGCGCGTGAGAAGATGCAGAAAAGAATGGTGCAACGCCCAGTTTACTTTGTCAGTTCCCTTCTGCAGGGGGCTAGGTCAAGGTACTCTGGTGTGTAGAAATTGCTTTTCGGCCTTCTCATGGCCTCGAGAAAGCTGCGCCATTACTTCCAAGCACATGAGATCACAGTCGTCACTCGTTTTCTGCTAAAGAGGATACTGCAAAATCCAGAAGCAACAGGCAGGATTGTCGAGTGGGCACTAGAACTGTCAAGCTTTGGCCTCAAGTTTGGGAGCACCTCAACTATCCAAAGCAGAGCATTGGCGGAGTTCATAGCAGAATGGACGCCAACACCAGATGAAGAAATTCCAGAAACGAGCATCCCCGTCAAGGAAGCAAGCAAAGAGTGGCTGATGTACTTTGATGGTGCCTTCTCGCTGCAAGGCGCCGGTGCGGGCGTGCTACTTGTTGCACCCACCGGAGAGCACCTCAAGTACGTAGTCCAGATGCACTTTCCCAAGGAACAAGCAACGAACAATACTGCAGAGTATGAAGGTTTGCTTGCCGGTCTTAGGATCGCAGCAGACCTTGGGATCAAGAAGCTCATTGTCAGGGGTGACTCACAGCTTGTCGTCCGCCAAGTGAACAAGAATTATCAGAGTCCGTTGATGGAAGCTTACGTTGATGAAGTGAGAAAGCTAGAAGAGCACTTTGATGGCCTACAAATGGAACATGTTCCAAGGGCCCAGAACGACATTGCCGATGGCCTCTCAAAGTGCGCCGCACTTAAGTTACCTGTGGAACCAGGGATCTTTGTGCTCAAGCTGACTCAACCGTCTGTAACGCCATCAACTGGACAGAGCAAGAAGAGGAAGTTGATTTCTGGTGACTACTTTCCGGCAGAGCTCCCCGAAGCCGCCGCCAAGAAGGTCCCCAGGATCAACACCAAGAGTGCTGAGGAGCCGTCTGCTCCGGCAAGCCCTAGGGTTTGTTCCGTTGAAGCAGACGCTCCCGACAAGTTTCGCTCTGGCAAGCTTGCCGGGGAACATCAAGCTCCGGCCGAGCCGCAGGTTCTTTCCGTAGAAGCGGATGTTCCCGCAGTAGCAGATGTGCCTTTAGTCCTTGTTGTCGAGCCCCAAGCTCCAGCATGGGCGCAGCAGATTGTCCATTTCCTTCAGATAGGAGAACTTCCCGAAGATCAAGAAGAAGCGGAAAGAGTAGCCCGGCAGTCAAGTATGTACCAGTTTGTCGACAACACACTGTACAGAAGAAGACTCAACGGTGTGAAATTGAAGTGTATTCACCGGGAAGACGGACGAAAGCTGTTGGCGGAAATACATGGAGGCATATGTGGTCACCACATTGGCGCAAGAGCACTTGCCGGCAAAGCGTTCCGGCAAGGTTTCTTTTGGCCGACAACCCTCCAGGATGCAACTGCACAAGTAACCAAGTGTGAAGCGTGCCAGTTCCATTCCAAGCAGATACACCAGCCAGCTCAACCTCTCCAGACGATACCTTTATCCTGGCCATTTTCGGTCTGGGGGATCGACATCCTCGGCCCCTTTCCCCGAGCTATCGGGGGCTTTGAGTACTTGTACGTCGCAATCGACAAGTTCACAAAGTGGCCGGAAGTGGAAGCAGTGAGGAAGGTGATAGCACAGTCAGCAGTCAAGTTCTTCAGGTCGATTGTTTGCCGTTTCGGGATCCCTAACAGGATCATCACCGATAACGGCACGCAATTCACGAGCCGCACCTTCATGGAGTACGTCCAAGATCTTGGCGCCAAGGTGTGCTTCGCTTCTGTTGCTCATCCAAGAAGCAACGGTCAAGCGGAGAGGGCGAATGCTGAAGTGCTGCGCGGGCTCAAGACCAGGACTTTCGACAGGCTGCGCAAGTGCGGAAGGAACTGGATTGAGGAGCTGCCGGTGGTTCTTTGGTCGATCAGGACGACGCCAAATCGAGCCATTGGCCAGACACCTTTCGCTCTAGTCTATGGAGCAGAGGCAGTTCTCCCCACGGAACTCGTATACGGGTCACCTCGAGTGCTCGCTTATGATGAGCTCGAGCAAGAGCAGCTGCGACAAGACGACACGCTGCTCCTTGAGGAAGACCGTCTTCAGGCTGCTGTACGAGCTGCTCGATACCAGCAAGCTTTGCGCCGCTACCATAGCCGCAAAGTTAATGCCAGAAGTCTCGAGGAAGGCGACCTTGTTCTTCGACGCGTTTAGTCCGCCAAGAATTCCAACAAGTTGAAGCCGAAGTGGGAAGGCCCTTACCGGGTGAAACGAGTCACTAGGCCCGGCGCTGTCCGCCTTGAGACCGAAGATGGCATTCCGGTGAGCAACTCCTGGAACATTGAGCATCTTCGTAAGTTTTACCCGTAGGGCGCGGTTGCCGGAACCTGTTCCGGCAACCACCTTTCGTACAAGTCTTGCCGATGTTGCATGTAATCCTTTGTACGAAGCCGGGCGCAGACCCCGTGCATAAGTAAAGTTCATGTGCTCCGCACATCTTGTCAATCTCATGCTTTCTACTTTGCATATGTTATCTGACACTTTGTGCAGCACCTACCCCCGGTAAGCAATAACAAGCCATAAGGCTCCATATCTTTATTTTCTCTTCTTTCTCTTTCTCAAGGA
The DNA here is from genome assembly GCF_002162155.2 of Triticum dicoccoides. Classification (NCBI taxonomy): domain Eukaryota; kingdom Viridiplantae; phylum Streptophyta; class Magnoliopsida; order Poales; family Poaceae; genus Triticum; species Triticum dicoccoides. Next base: position 77,066,025 of record NC_041387.1, read on the forward strand.
AAGGAAGGTTCCCTCGCCCACAAGTTTGCCGGGGGGAAAGGAGAAGATAATGGTGTGGACCGAGCGTTGTTCGAGGAAGTTCCGCCTTACCGGAAGCAAACGACAGAAAAGCTAAGTTGCCAAAGTTTGAGCAGTCAGTTTTAAAATTTTCAAGTTATCTTCCTCGAACGACCGTGCTTTGTATGGAAAACCTGTGCACGGAGGAACCAACTCGTAGCTAGTTGCGCCCTTACTTTGTTTCGAGTCCGCTCAACAACTTAAGTGAGCTGCGACTAGTTGCGACAAGGTTTGTTGTCGGTAGCGGCACTACCAGCAGGCTGCTGATGTCCCGCACTCAGCGCTCGCGGCTAAGGTGCCTGCGCCGGCAAGTTCCCTAAAAGCGTAGGGCAAAAACATACAAAGGAGGGAATCAAGTAAAGGAAATAACATAGCAATCGCTACCCAAAATAGAGTCATATTACAAGATAGCTTGTCGCGGCTCTAATAGATTGTTCTCATGACATGGACAGCAGCGACAAGAAAAAAGAGAAAACAGGCGGCCTAATCTACGCGATCACCCTCAACCCTCTTGATCTCGCTCACCTTGTCCATAATGGGTGCGACAAGGGCCTTGAGCGCTTCCAGATCAGCGTCTGGCGGCAAGGTCCTGAGGACGTTGGTGAGGTTGAGGCCTGGGTTGCGCAAGGCCACCTTCACCAGCACCTTTTGGAGAGCTCCCGCGCAGATCCTGCGCAACTCGTCGGCCAGCTGCTTTGGGATCTTCTCCCGGAGTCGCTGGAGGGCCGTCGCCACGCCTTCGAAGAACAAGCTGAGCTTGGCGCTGGGTTGGAGGTGCTCGTCGGAGGAGTACCCGAGATCTTCCATCCCCAGCTGCGCCAGCTCCCTGTCGATGGCAGCGGCGACATTCACAAGACCCTTGGTCCAGTGATCCACAGTCTCCCTAAAGGTGTCCTGGGCGGCAGCAGCACTCGCCAGCAGCGCCTCGTCGGCCTTGATCTTCTTCTTCAAGGCCACCTCCTGCTCCTTGGCGTCGTCCAACATCTTGGTCAAAGTAGCCAGCTTCAACTCAAGATCCGCGTTGGAGTCCTTGGCGGCGCTAAGCTCCTTGCTCCTCTCGGCGAGACGACCCTGCAGCTCGCCATGAGCAGCGGCGTCCTTCTCGCGCTCATGCTTGAGCGCGGCAAGCTCCTCGCCGCTCACCTTCAGATCGGCCTCCAGCAGCGCCACCTTCATCTCCAGCTCCTTCTTGGCGGCCTCGGCAGCTGCAGCGGCGTCCTTTGCTTCCTTGAGAGCCCCGCCAAGTGTTTGCTCGCACGCGGCAAGCTCCTCCTCGTGGCTGTCAAGGTTGACCTTCCGCTGCGCCAACTCGCCTTCCCGCGCAGACAGCTTCTCGGCAGCAAGCCGCTGTTGCTCTTCGGCTTCAGCCTTCTCGAGGAGGAAGGTCGTGCGCTCCTCGACGAGTTGCTCCCGCTACTCTGCCAAGGACCGGAGAGTTTCCTGGTGGTGGCCCCGGAGCTCCTCCGCGCGCTTCTCGATATCCACTCCCGCCTTCGCTACAAGCGCTTCTCGGGAGGCCAGCTTGGCTTGTCGGGCGCGGTAGAGCGACAGCAGCTTCCACAGAAGCTGCTCCTCCTCAGGCTCGCCGCTGCTGCTGCTTGGCGCGTCGACTAGCGTCAGCCCAGCGGAGGCGAGCAACTCTTTGTCAAAATTTTCTCCTTCAATCGGTGCCCTGGAGCTCGACGCCCAGGGGAGCTTGATGAAGATGCCATCGCCGGCCTTCAAATCGGCGCCGGGCTGGGGCTCTTCGGAGCCTGACGCTGCGGCAGCGGCGGAGGGACCAGCGGTCGGCGTAGCGCCTGACGCTCCAGCGGCCTCGGGGCCGTCAGTGCGATCGCCGGACCCCTCGCCAGCTTCTGCGGCGGCAGCCTTGGCGGCCTCTCCGCCGGCGGGATCATCAGCGCCGGCTTCTTCTTTGGCGACAGCGGCGTTGTCGGTGTTGCTGTTGGGTTTCGTAGTAATTTCAAAAAAATTCCTACGCACACGCAAGATCATGTGATGCATAGCAACGAGGGGAGAGTATTGTCTATGTACCCAACGCAGACCGACTGCAGAAGCGATGACACGACGTAGAGGAAGTAGTCGTACGTCTTCTCGATCCAACCGATCAAGCACCGAAACTACGGCACCTCCGAGTTCGAGCACACGTTCAGCTCAATGACGATCCCCGGACTCCGATCCAGCAAAGTGTCGGGGAAGAGTTTCGTCAGCACGACGGCATGGTGACGATCTTGATGAACTACAGCAGCAGGGCTTCGCCTAAACTCCGCTACAGTATTATCGAGGAATATGGTGGCAGGGGGCACCGCACACGGCTAAGGAATCGATCACGTGGATCAACTTGTGTCAACTTGTGTGTTTAGAGGTGCCCCTGCCTCCGTATATAAAGGAGGAGAGGAGGGGAGGCTGGCCGGCCAAGGGGGGAGGCGCAGGAGAGTCCTACTCCCTCTGGGAGTAGGATTCCCCCTCCAATCCTAGTCCAACTAGGATTCCTCGGAGGGGAAAAGAGGAGGAGGGGGCCGGCCACCTCTCCTAGTCCTAATAGGACTAGGGGAAGGGGGGGGGGCGTGCCGCCCAACTAGGGCAGCCCCTTCTCTTTTCCACTAAGGCCCACTATGGCCCAAATAGCTCCCGTGGGGTTCCGGTAACCCTCCCGGTATTCCGGTAAAATCCCGATTTCACCCGGAACACTTCCGATATCCAAATATAGGCTTCCAATATATAAATCTTTACGTCTCGACCATTTCGAGACTCCTTGTCATTTCCGTGATCACATCCGGGACTCCGAACAACCTTCGGTACATCAAAATGCATAAACTCATAATATAACTGTCATCGTAACCTTAAGCGTGCGGACCCTACGGGTTCGAGAACAATGTAGACATGACCGAGACACGTCTCCGGTCAATAACCAATAGTGGGACCTGGATGCCCATATTGGCTCCTACATATTCTACGAAGATCTTTATCGGTCAGACCGCATAACAACATACGTTGTTCCCTTTGTCATCGGTATGTTACTTGCCCGAGATTCGATCGTCGGTATCCAATACCTAGTTCAATCTCGTTACTGGCAAGTCTCTTTACTCGTTCCGTAATACATCATCTCACAACTAACATATTAGTTGTAATGCTTGCAAGGCTTATGTGATGTGTATTATCGAGAGGGCCCAGAGATACCTCTCCGACAATCGGAGTGACAAATCCTAATCTCGAAATACGCCAACCCAACATCGACCATTGGAGACACCTGTAGTACTCCTTTATAATCACCCAGTTACGTTGTGACGTATGGTAGTACCCAAAGTGTTCCTCCGGTAAACGGGAGTTGCATAATCTCATAGTCATAGGAACATGTATAAGTCATGAAGAAAGCAATAGCAACATACTAAACGATCGGGTGCTAAGCTAATGGAATGGGTCATGTCAATCAGATCATTCTACTAATGATGTGACCTCGTTAATCAAATAACAACTCATTGTTCATGGTTAGGAAACATAACCATCTTTGATTAACGAGCTAGTCAAGTAGAGGCATACTAGTGACACTTTGTTTGTCTATGTATTCACACATGTATTATGTTTCCAGAAAATACAATTCTAGCATGAATAATAAACATTTATCATGATTATAAGGAAATAAATAATAACTTTATTATTGCCTCTAGGGCATATTTCCTTCAGTCTCCCACTTGCACTAGAGTCAATAATCTAGATTACACTGTAATGATTCTAACACCCATGGAGCTTTGGTGCTGATCATGTTTTGCTCGTGGAAGAGGCTTAGTCAACGGGTCTGCAACATTCAGATCCGTATGTGTCTTGCAAATCTCTATGTCTCCCACCTGGACTAGATCCCGGATGGAGTTGAAGCGTCTCTTGATGTGTTTGGTCCTTTTGTGAAATCTGGATTCCTTTGCCAAGGCAATTGCACCAGTATTGTCACAAAAGATTTTCATTGGACCCGATGCACTAGGTATGACACCTAGATCGGATATGAACTCCTTCATCCATACTCCTTCATTTGTTGCTTCCGAAGCAGCTATGTATTCCGCTTCACATGTAGATCCCGCTACGACGCTTTGTTTAGAACTGCACCAACTGACAGCTCCACCGTTTAATGTAAACACGTATCCGGTTTGCGATTTAGAATCGTCCGGATCAGTGTCAAAGCTTGCATCAACGTAACCTTTTACGATGAGCTCTTTGTCACCTCCATATACGAGAAACATATCCTTAGTCCTTTTCAGGTATTTCAGGATGTTCTTGACCGCTGTCCAGTGATCCACTCCTGGATTACTTTGGTACCTCCCTGCTAAACTTATAGCAAGGCACACATCAGGTCTGGTACACAGCATTGCATACATGATAGAGCCTATGGCTGATGCATAGGGAACATCTTTCATATTCTCTCTATCTTCTGCATTGGTCGGGCATTGAGTCTTACTCAATTTCACACCTTGTAACACAGGCAAGAACCCTTTCTTTGCTTGATCCATTTTGAACTTCTTCAAAAAAATTTCAAGGTATGTGCTTTGTGAAAGTCCAATTAAGCGTCTTGATCTATCTCTATAGATCTTAATGCCTAATATGTAAGCAGCTTCACCGAGGTCTTTCATTGAAAAACTTTTATTCAAGTATCCCTTTATGCTATCCAGAAATTCTATATCATTTCCAATCAGTAATATGTCATCCACATATAATATCAGAAATGCTACAGAGCTCCCACTCACTTTCTTGTAAATACAGGCTTCTCCGAAAGTCTGTATAAAACCAAATGCTTTGATCACACTATCAAAACGTTTATTCCAACTCCGAGAGGCTTGCACCAGTCCATAAATGGATCGCTGGAGCTTGCACACTTTGTTAGCTCCCTTTGGATCGACAAAACCTTCTGGTTGCATCATATACAACTCTTCTTCCAGAAATCCATTCAGGAATGCAGTTTTGACATCCATTTGCCAAATTTCATAATCATAAAATGCGGCAATTGCTAACATGATTCGGACGGACTTAAGCATCGCTACGGGTGAGAAGGTCTCATCGTAGTCAATCCCTTGAACTTGCCGAAAACCTTTTGCGACAAGTCGAGCTTTGTAGACAGTAACATTACCATCAGCGTCAGTCTTCTTCTTAAAGATCCATTTATTCTCAATTGCTTGCCGATTATCGGGCAAGTCAACCAAAGTCCATACTTTGTTCTCATACATGGATCCCATCTCAGATTTCATGGCTTCAAGCCACTTTGCGGAATCTGGGCTCACCATCGCTTCTTCATAGTTCGTAGGTTCATCATGATCTAGTAGCATGACCTCCAGAACAGGATTACCGTACCACTCTGGTGCGGATCTTACTCTGGTTGATCTACGAGGTTCAGCAGTATCTTGATCTGAAGTTTCATGATCATTATCATTGGCTTCCTCACTAACTGGTGTAGGTGTCACTGAAATAGTTTTCTGTGATGAACTACTTTCCAGTAAGGGAGCGGGTACAGTTACCTCGTCAAGTTCTACTTTCCTCCCACTCACTTCTTTCGAGAGAAACTCCTTCTCTAGAAATGATCCATTCTTAGCAACGAATGTCTTGCCTTCGGATCTGTGATAGAAGGTGTACCCAACAGTTTCCTTTGGGTATCCTATGAAGACACATTTCTCCGATTTGGGTTCGAGCTTATCAGGTTGAAGCTTTTTCACATAAGCATCGCAGCCCCAAACTTTAAGAAACGACAACTTTGGTTTCTTGCCAAACCACAGTTCATAAGGCGTCGTCTCAACGGATTTTGATGGTGCCCTATTTAACGTGAATGCGGCCGTCTCTAAAGCATATCCCCAAAAAGATAGCGGTAAATCAGTAAGAGACATCATAGATCGCACCATATCTAGTAAAGTACGATTACGACGTTCGAACACACCATTACGCTGTGGTGTTCCGGGTGGCGTGAGTTGCGAAACTATTCCACAGTTTTTCAAATGTACACCAAACTCGTAACTCAAATATTCTCCTCCACGATCAGATCGTAGAAACTTTATTTTCTTGTTACGATGATTTTCAACTTCACTCTGAAATTCTTTGAACTTTTCAAATGTTTCAGACTTATGTTTCATTAAGTAGATATACCCATATCTGCTTAAATCATCTGTGAAGGTGAGAAAATAACGATATCCGCCACGAGCCTCAATATTCATCGGGCCACATACATCGGTATGTATGATTTCCAACAAATCTGTTGCTCTCTCCATAGTACCGGAGAACGGTGTTTTAGTCATCTTGCCCATGAGGCACGGTTCGCAAGTACCAAGTGATTCATAATCAAGTGGTTCCAAAAGTCCATCAGCATGGAGTTTCTTCATGCGCTTTATACCGATATGACCTAAACGACAGTGCCACAAATAAGTTGCACTTTCATTATCAACTCTGCATCTTTTTGGCTTCAATATTATGAATATGTGTATTACTACTATCGAGATTCAATAAGAATAGACCACTCTTCAAGGGTGCATGACCATAAAAGATATTACTCATATAAATAGAACAACCATTATTCTCTGATTTAAATGAATAACCGTCTCGCATTAAACAAGATCCAGATATAATGTTCATGCTCAACGCTGGCACCAAATAACAATTATTTAGGTCTAATATTAATCCCGAAGGTAGATGTAGAGGTAGCGTGCCGACTGCGATCACATCGACTTTGGAACCGTTTCCCACGCGCATCGTCACCTCGTCCTTTGCCAGTGCCCGCTTATTCCATAGTCCCTGTTTCGAGTTGCAAATATTAGCAACAGAACCAGTATCAAATACCCAGGTGCTACTGCGAGCTCTAGTAAGGTACACATCAATAACATGTATATCACATATACCTTTGTTCACCTTGCCATCCTTCTTATCCGCCAAATACTTGGGGCAGTTCCGCTTCCAGTGACCAGTCTGCTTGCAGTAGAAGCACTCAGTTTCAGGCTTAGGTCAGACTTGGGTTTCTTCTCTTGAGCAGCAACTTGCTTGCCGTTCTTCTTGAAGTTCCCCCTTTTCTTCCCTTTGCCCTTTTTCTTGAAACTAGTGGTCTTGTTAACCATCAACACTTGATGCTCCTTCTTGATTTCTACCTCCGCAGCTTTCAGCATTGCGAAGAGCTCGGGAATAGTCTTGTTCATCCCTTGCATATTATAGTTCATCACGAAGCTCTTGTAGCTTGGTGGCAGTGATTGGAGAATTCTGTCAATGACTCAATCATCCGGAAGATTAACTCCCAATTGAATCAAGTGATTATTATACCCAGTCATTTTGAGTATATGCTCACTGACAGAATTGTTCTCCTCCATCTTGCAGCTATAGAACTTATTGGAGACTTCATATCTCTCAATTCGGGCATTTGCTTGAAATATTAACTTCAACTCCTGGAACATCTCATATGCTCCATGACGTTCAAAACGTCGTTGAAGTCCCGATTCTAAGCCGTAAAGCATGGCACACTGAACTATCGAGTAGTCATCAGCTTTGCTCTGCCAGACGTTCATAACATCTGGTGTTGCTCCAGCAGCAGGCCTGGCACCCAGCGGTGCTTCCAGGACGTAATTTTTCTGTGCAGCAATGAGGATAATCCTCAAGTTACGGACCCAGTCCGTGTAATTGCTACCATCATCTTTCAACTTTGCTTTCTCAAGGAACGCATTAAAATTCAACGGAACAACAGCACGAGCCATCTATCTACAATCAACATAAACAAGCAAGATACTATCAGGTACTAAGTTCATGATAATTTTAAGTTCAATTAATCATATTATTTAAGAACTCCCACTTAGATAGACATCCCTCTAATCCTCTAAGTGATTACGTGATCCAAATCAACTAAACCATGACCGATCATCACGTGAGATGGAGTAGTTTTCAATGGTGAACATCGTTATGTTGATCATATCTACTATATGATTCACCCTCGACCTTTCGGTCTCCGTGTTCCGAGGCCATATCTGCATATGCTAGGCTCGTCAAGTTTAACCTGAGTATTCTGCGTGTGCAAAACTGGCTTGCACCCGTTGTAGATGGACGTAGAGCTTATCACACCCGATCATTACGTGGTGTCTGGGCACGACGAACTTTGGCAACGGTGCACACTCAGGGAGAACACTTCTTGATAATTTAGTGAGAGATCATCTTATAATGCTACCGTCAATCAAAGCAAGATAAGATGCATAAAAAGATAAACATCACATGCAATCAATATAAGTGATATGATATGGTCATCATCATCTTGTGCTTGTGATCTCCATCTCCGAAGCACCGTCATGATCACCATCGTCACCGGCGCGACACCTTGATCTCCATCGTAGCATCGTTGTCGTCTCGCCAATCTTATGCTTCCACGACTATCACTACCGTTTAGTAATAAAGTAAAGCATTACATCGCGATTGCATTGCATACAATAAAGCGACAACCATATGGCTCCTGCCAGTTGCCGATAACTCGGTTACAAAACATGATCATCTCATACAATAAAATTCAGCATCATGCTTTGACCATATCACATCACAACATGCCCTGCAAAAACAAGTTAGATGTCCTCTACTTTGTTGTTGCTTGTTTTACGTGGCTGCTACGGGCTTAAGTAAGAACCAATCTCACCTACGCATCAAAACCACAACGATAGTTTGTCAAATAGACTCCGTTTTAACCTTCGCAAGGACCGGGCGTAGCCATACTTGGTTCAACTAAAGTTGGAGAGACAGTCGCCCGCAAGCCATCTCTGTGCAAAGCACGTCGAGGGAACCGGTCTCGCGTAAGCGTACGCGTAAGGTTGGTCTGGGTCGTATCGTCCAACAATACCGCCGAACCAAAATATGACATGCTGGTAGGCAGTATGACTTGTATCGTCCACAACTCACTTGTGTTCTACTCGTGCATATAACATCAACATCAATAACCTAGGCTCGGATGCCACTGTTGGGTTTCGTAGTAATTTCAAAAAAATTCCTACGCACACGCAAGATCATGTGATGCATAGCAACGAGGGGAGAGTATTGTCTACGTACCCAACGCAGACCGACTGCGGAAGCGATGACACGACGTAGAGGAAGTAGTCGTACGTCTTCTCGATCCAACCGATCAAGCACCGAAACTACGGCACCTCCGAGTTCGAGCACACGTTCAGCTCGATGACGATCCCCGGACTCCGATCCAGCAAAGTGTCAGGGAAGAGTTTCGTCAGCACGACGGCGTGGTGACGATCTTGATGAACTACAGCAGCAGGGCTTCGCCTAAACTCCGCTACAGTATTATCGAGGAATATGGTGGCAGGGGGCACCGCACACGGCTAAGGAATCGATCACGTGGATCAACTTGTGTCAACTTGTGTGTTTAGAGGTTCCCCTGCCTCCGTATATAAAGGAGGAGAGGAGGGGAGGCTGGCCGGCCAAGGGGGGAGGCGTAGGAGAGTCCTACTCCCTCTGGGAGTAGGATTCCCCCTCCAATCCTAGTCCAACTAGGATTCCTCGGAGGGGAAAAGAGGAGGAGGGGGCCGGCCACCTCTCCTAGTCCTAATAGGACTAGGGGAAGGGGGGGGGGCGCAGCCCAACTAGGGCAGCCCCTTCTCTTTTCCACTAAGGCCCACTATGGCCCAAATAGCTCCCGTGGGGTTCCGGTAACCCTCCCGGTATTCCGGTAAAATCCCGATTTCACCCGGAACACTTCCGATATCCAAATATAGGCTTCCAATATATCAATCTTTACGTCTCGACCATTTCGAGACTCCTTGTCATGTCCGTGATCACATCCGGGACTCCGAACAACCTTCGGTACATCAAAATGCATAAACTCATAATATAATTGTCATCGTAACCTTAAGCATGCGGACCCTACGGGTTCGAGAACAATGTAGACATGACCGAGACACGTCTCCGGTCAATAACCAATAGCGGGACCTGGATGCCCATATTGGCTCCTACATATTCTACGAAGATCTTTATCGGTCAGACCGCATAACAACATACGTTGTTCCCTGTGTCATCGGTATGTTACTTGCCCGAGATTCGATCGTCGGTATCCAATACCTAGTTCAATCTCGTTACTGGCAAGTCTCTTTACTCGTTCCGTAATACATCATCTCACAACTAACATATTAGTTGTAATGCTTGCAAGGCTTATGTGATGTGTATTACTGAGAGGGCCCAGAGATACCTCTCCGACAATCGGAGTGACAAATCCTAATCTCAAAATACGCCAACCCAACATCGACCATTGGAGACACCTGTAGTACTCCTTTATAATCACCTAGTTACGTTGTGACGTTTGGTAGTACCCAAAGTGTTCCTCCGGTAAACGGGAGTTGCATAATCTCATAGTCATAGGAACATGTATAAGTCATGAAGAAAGCAATAGCAACATACTAAACGATCGGGTGCTAAGCTAATGGAATGGGTCATGTCAACCAGATCATTCTACTAATGATGTGACCTCGTTAATCAAATAACAACTCATTGTTCATGGTTAGGAAACATAACCATCTTTGATTAACGAGCTAGTCAAGTAGAGGCATACTAGTGACACTTTGTTTGTCTATGTATTCGCAGATGTATTATGTTTCCGGAAAATACAATTCTAGCATGAATAATAAACATTTATCATGATTATAAGGAAATAAATAATAACTTTATTATTGCCTCTAGGGTATATTTCCTTCAGTTGCCGCGCGCGTTCTCCTCGTCGGCGACCTCGGTTTCCATTGGCTCCGTGGCAGATGGATCTGACGACCGGGAAAGGGAGAAAAGTCAAGCAAATATTCAAAAAGAAAATCAGAAGAACCCAAGGGAAGTTTTCAAGCAAGAGGATTACCTGTGATGTCCCCTGCCGGAGAACCGTCCCTTGCCGGAGGATTCTCCCTTGCCGGAGAACGATCCCTTGCCGGGGAATCCTCCCTTGGCGGTGTAGTCGAAGCAGATGGCGTGTCAGGAGCGGCTTCCGGGCACTCCTGGTGAGGCTGCTCTGCTCCTACGCAAACCAATAATCAGATGTCAGTGAAGAAAGAGCACCTATGCGCGCCTAACAGCAAGAAGCAAACCATATACTTACGCTGGGGGCTGCGCTGGGGGCTGCTTTGGGGAATGGTTGCCAGGTCCGACAAGGTGGTCTCGGACTCACCCCCTGCTGTCGCGGTGGGTTCGTCCTGGATGACAATCACCGGGACCTTGGCTCTTTTCGCCGCTCTCTGGGTCAGAGTCCTGAAAAGGAATGGATTCGGAGTAAAGCAAATCAGATACAAAACAAAACAGCAAGAATTGAAAGATTACAAGTACAGCAAGGAAACTTACTCTTCCTCTTCCTCATCGGAGCTGAGCGCGGAGAGGTCGAAGTCCAGCCCACCTTCGGCGCGGCAAGGTGGAGGAGTAGGTTCCCTTGGCCGCTTGGCGGGAGCAGAAGCGGTGGTCCGGGAGGGCCCCGCTCCAGTTGCCGCGGCGGCGTGAGGTGCTCCCGCGGCAACGGTGCTTGCCGCGGTGGAGCGCGACGCGTGATGCGGCGGCTGTTGACCCATCTGCCGCCCCACTACGTCCCCGGCCCTGCGGAGACGCCTTCTTGGTCGAGCTGGGGGCTCCGCTTGCGGCAAGCTGTCTGAAGGTGGGAAGGAAGAGGAGTCGATCTCCAACGAGCCGCTTGCGCCCTCGACGGGCTCGCTCGACTCGGCTTCAGACCCGGCAAGCTCTCCCTCGCCAGCAAACTCCTCTCGCTCGACAAGGCTTGCCGCCTCTGCTGCCTCTGCCTCCTCCACGGTGAATCCAAACTCACCCGCGGCAGCGGCCGCCGCCGCCTCTTCCAGCCTAGTGGCGATGCGCTGCATCTCCGCATCGGTGGTGGCGCGAGTAAGGCTCTTCTGCTCGTCGGAGCGGACCGGCACTTCAACCAAGCCGTCAAAAAACTCCTGCACGACGGCGTCTGCAGGCTCTTGCCAAGTGGGGACAATTCCATGCGAATTGCACAGCGGCATCATTGCACGGATGCGGTCGAGCGAGGAATTGTTGCATAGCGGAACGACACCCCTCGGCAGCGTGAAAGGATGTTGAGGATCGCGCTTGAACAGCTCCAAGAGCATCGCGTCCAGTTCCAAGACGGTGAAGTTGAAGTTGAGGCCCGGGCGCAGCCTCATGATATCCGCCGCATTCTGGAATTCCCAGGTGGGTCTCCTCCTCTCCTGCAGGGGGGCGATGCGGCGGCGAAGAAAGTCTGCGCCAACGGTGCCTACGGTGAGCCTGGCAAGCCTAAGGCACAGGATCCGGGTGACGGCAATCTTCAGCCTATCATCTTCTGGGGCCACGTTGCTCCAATCGTTGCCGCGCACTACTAGGGTTTGGCGATGGGCGGTAAATGGCTGCGGGTTCTCCTCGACGATCCAGCACCAGTCTGCCCTCCATTCGTCCCACCTGTTGCGGAGCTCTCCCTCCAGATAAGCCTCCTTCTTGACGGTTCTCGAGATCCAGGAGATTCCGCTGGATAAGGGCTCTCCTCTCTCTACTGGGACATGAAGAAGTGGCGGAAAAGAGCTACGTTTGGATGGACTCCGACAAAGTTTTCGCAGAGATGTGCGAAAACTGCCATGGTCAGAACGGCGTTGGGGTGAAGTCAAGGAGGCGGAACCCGTAGGTGTTCATGATATCGCAGAAAAATTCAGAGAAAGGCAGGCAGAGCCCGCAGTAGAAGAACAACGCGAAGAAGGGGTATCCGTTTGGAGCCAGTCCCGAGGTGGCGGCTGGGAGTACCTTCGTGCGCGGATGCGCTCGCGTCTCCGTCGACCAGAAGAGGTAGTAGTACCCCCTCAGCTCCTTCACGGCGAGCTGAGGGGGGAGATCGCCCGCTCCTTTCGCAGCGCCACGAGCCGTTGCGCCTCGTCCGTCTTCACAACCTTCGCGGCTTTCGGAGCCATGGCGGAGGTGGTGAGAGGGATCGACGGCGTTGGTGGTGCCGGTGGCGATGGGAGGCGGAGCGCTGCTCTCTTTCAGCCTTGGAAGGAGAGGGGAGCGGCGGAGGTTTTTGAGATTGGAAACAGCAACCGGCGAGATGGACGAACTGCCCCTGTTTACCCTGCTTATAAAGAGGGAGCGGGCGGGCGTTCCGTCTTTCCGAATAAAAAAACCACCCACGATCTCACCCACGACGCCGCATTCAACGCGTGCTGTTGGGGGAGGGCGCGGTGGATGCGGAGTAAGTTACGGCGTAACCCAGGCCGCGCGTGCCCGTGCCCTGTTTTGGGCCTGGCCCAACAGCGCTCGGCACCGTGTGTGGCCCAGGCCCGGGGGCTCCTGTCGGTGTACTAGAGTAGGGGTACCCCAGTATCCCGAACTTGTGCACGGGCAGTTGTAGCACCCCACGGCAAGGGCTTGCCGGGTGACCGCCAAGGTCCTCCGTGGTTCCTTTGGAGCCGTTCAAGAAAAAGTATTCAAGCCAAGGAGACAAGGCCCCGGCAAGAGGAGCTTGCCGGGAAGGCCAACCAAGGCATCTCGAGGAACTTGCCGCGACGCGCCACGCGTCCCGGCAAGGCCCGGTGAGCGACAAGCTTCCGGGCGCGACAAGACAACGACCGCGGCAAGGCGCTTGCCGCGGCAAGCTACCACCCTGTACCCGCGCTCCAGCACATCCACCAACGTGTCGCCCTGGGGCCTTTCCAGGCACGCGTGGCAGGAGGCTGTGCAGCTAGCAGTGCGAGGTGGTAAGCGACGCTGACAAGATTGCCATCGTGGCGAGCGGTGGCGTCCCTGGCGGTCCCTTTTTGCACTGTTTGGGCGACGTAGACGGGCATTTAATGCCTTTGTCCCCTACCGTCAGGGTTAGGTATGGTACACTGTACAGGTAGTTGTACCAACCGCAACTCCTTTTCCATTTTTACCCTTGTCTACGTTGCCACCTATCGGTGACCCCTTTAGCATATAAAAGGAGGCCCATGCGCAACGTAGAAGGGGGTTCAGACGGTTCGGAAGGTTCGAAGCCAGAAAACACTCACGCTCGGTCTCGTTAGTAGCTGGAGTGTACTGTAGCACTCAGCGCTCCCGAGCAAGAACTCAATACACTCAGACATGCAGCAGTAGGAGTGTTATCTCTCCGGAGAGCTCCGAAGCTAGGTAAACCCGCTCGTGTGCTTCGCCTCGATCTGCTCTTCGTGCGATCTCCGCCCCCGCCGAACCGAAAGGGGCTCGGTCCGCCGGTCCCATAGGTGTTCGTGGGTCAGCAGTTCTCCCACGACACGGGTCTTCTGGCCAGTCGGCGAGTCCTTCTTGACGGCCATCGACCGGAAAGTGAAGATGTGCTTGAAGAGACCCCAATGGGGGTGACATCTGAGCAAGTTTTCACAAAGGGAAACAAAAGCCGAAAGGTAGACGATGGCATTGAGGGGAAGATGGTGGATTTGCGCACCAAATTAATCAAGAAATGCTCAGAAAAAGGGGTGGGGAGGTGATATGTCCATTTTGCATCATGTTTTTCTATTGTTATTTATGTTGTTTTATTGTATAATAGTGCTTTTTGGAGTAACTCTAATGCCTTTTCTCTCATAATATGCAAGGTATACACAAAGGGGGAGAATTCTGGCAGCTGGAAATCTGGACCTGAAAAAGCTACGTCAAGCTACCTATTCTGCATAACTCCAAATGAGCTGAAACTTCACGAGGATTTTTTATGGAATAAATAAGAACTTTTGGATTCAATAAGTACCAGAGGGGGCCCACCAGGTGGGCACAACCCACCTGGGCGTGCCAGGGAGCCCAGGCGTGCCCTGGGGGGTTGTGCTCACCCAGGCCCACCTCCCGTTCCCATCTTCTGGTATATAAGTCATTTTGACCTAGAAAAAATTAGGAGAGGACTTTTGGGACAAAGCTCCGCCGTCTCAAGGCGGAACTTGGGCAGGAGCAATTTTGCCCTCCGGCGGAGCGATTCCACCGGGGGAACTTCCCTCCCGGAGGGGAAAATCATCGTCATCATCATCACCAACAACTCTCCCATCTTGGGGAGGGCTATCTTCATCAACATCTTCAATAGCACCAACTCCTCTCAAACCCTAGTTCATCTCTTGACTATAGATTGGTGCTTGTGGGTGACTAATAGTGTTGATTACATCTTGTAGTTGATTACTATATGGTTTATTTGGTGGAAGATTATATGTTCAGATCCACTATGCTATTTAATATCCCTCTGATCTTGAGCATGCTTATCATTTGTGAGTAGTTAGTTTTGTTCTTGAGGTCACGGGAGAAATCATGTTGCAAGTAATCATGTGAACTTGATATGTGTTCGACATTTTGATGATATGTATGTTGTGATTCCCTTAGTGGTGTCATGTGAACGTCGACTACATGAAACTTCACCATATTTAGGCCTAAGGGAATGCATTGTGGAGTAGTTATTAGATGATGGGTTGCGAGAGTGACAGAAGCTTAAACCCCAGTTTATGCGCTATTCCGTAAGGGACCGATTGGATCCAAAAGTTTAATGCTATGGTTAGAATTTATTCTTAATACTTTTCTCATAGTTGCAGATGCTTGCGAGAGGGTTAATCATAAGTAGGAGGTTTGTTAAAGTAAGAACAACACCTAAGCACCGGTCCACCCACATATCAAGAACACTTTGCTTATCATAATAGACCGTTTTGGCCTCTCCTTTGCCTCAAAAGGATTGGGCTACCTTGCTGCACTTTTGTTACTACTATCATTACTTGCTCATTACAAATTATCTTGCTATCAAACTACTCTGCTACTTACAATTTTAGCACTTGCAGACATTACCTTGCTGAAAACCACTTGTCATTTCCTTTTGCTCCTCGTTGGGTTCGACACTCTTACTTATCGAAAAGGTTACAATTGACCCCATATACTTGTGGGTCATCAAGGCTATTTTTTAGCACTATTGCCGAGGAGTGAAGCACTCTTGGTAAGTGGAAATTGGTATTGTTACTACATGTTGAAATTTATTGTCACTAGCTACTATGGAAAACAATCCTTTGAGGGGTTTGTTCAGATATCTTCACCTCGACCGGAACCACAATTAGTTTCCCCTCAACCTACTGCACCTACTGAAAATATTGAATATGAAATTCCTTTAGGTATGGTAGAACAACTGCTAGCTAATCCTTATGCAGGAGATGGAACCGAACATCCTGATATGCACTTGATATATGTGGATGAAATTTGTGGTTTGTTTAAGCTTTCAGGTTTGTCCGGAGATGAAGCTAAGAAGAAGGTTTTCCATTTATCTTTTAAGGGAAAAGCATTAGCATGGTATATGCTATGCGATGATATTGGATCTTGGAACTGGAATCGGTTGAAATTGGAATTCCATCAAAAAAAATTGTCCTATGCATCTAGTTCACTGTGATCGGAATTATATATATAATTTTTGGCCTCGTGAAGGAGAAAGTATCGCTCTAGCTTGGAGGAGGCTTAAGTAAATGTTATATTCATGCCCCAATCATGAGCTCTCAAGAGAAATTATTATTCAGAATTTTTATGCTTGGCTTTCTCGTAATGATCAATCCATGCTCGATACTTCTTGTATTGGTTCTTTTATGAAGAAGACTATTGAATTTCGGTGGAATCTTTTAGAAAGAATTAAACGTAACTCTGAAGATTGGGAACTCGACGAAGGTAAAGAGTCAGATATTGAACCTAAGTTTGATTGTGTTAAATCTTTTATGAATACCGATGCTTTTCAAAAGTTTAGCACTAAATATGGGCTTGACTCTAAGATAGTAGCTTCCTTTGCGAATCTTTTGCTACTCATGTCGATCTCCCTAAGGAGAAGTGGTTTAAATATCACCCACCTATTAAAGAAGAAGTCAAAGAACCGGTAAAAGCTAAAGAAGAAACTATCATTTACAATGTTGATTTAGTTGTTCCCACTGCTTATATTGAAAACCCACCTTTCCCTGTTAGGATAAAGGACCATGCTAAAGCTTCAACTGTGGTTAACAAAAGTTATGTTAGAACACCCAAACCAGCTGAACAAATCAGAGTCGAACCTAGTGTTGCTATGATTAAAGATATCTTAGTCGATAATATTGATGGGCATGTTATTTACTTTTGTGATGAAGCTTCTAGAATTGCCAAACCTAATAAAAAGGATAAATATAGACCAGTTGTTGGCATGCCTATTGTCTCCGTTAAGATAGGAGATCACTGTTATCCTGGGTTATGTGACCTAGGTGCTAGTGTGAGTGTTATTCTTTTTTGCTTATATGAAGAAATTAAGAATGAAATAGCACCTGATGAAATACAAGACATAGATGTCACTACTAAACTTGCCAATAGAGATACTATATCACCAATTGGGATTCTTAGAGATGTTGAAGTCTTGTGAAATACACTACTAATTTTCTTGTTCTTGGCTCCCCATAAAATGACTTTTGTCCCATTATCTTTGGTAGACCATTCTTGAACACTGTCAATGCCAGAATAGATTGTAAGAAACAAACTGCCGGTGTTAGCTTTGGAGATGAATCTCATGAATTTAATTTTTCCAAGTTTAGTAGACAACCTCATAAGAAAGATGTGCCTAGTAAGGATGAAATTGTTGGTCTTGCTTCTATTGTTGTACCTCCTACTGATCCTTTGGAACAATATTTGCTAGACCATGAAAATGATTTGCATATGCGTGAAAGAAATGAAATAGATAGAATCTTATTTGAGAAACAACCTCTGCTTAAACACAATTTGCCTATTGAAACTCTAGGAGGCCCTCCTCCACCTAAAGGTGATCCTGTGTTTGAATTAAAACAATTCCCAGACACTTTGAAATATGCTTATCTTGATGAGAAAAAGATATATCATGTTATTATTAGTGCTAACCTTTCAGAACATGAAGAAGAAAGATTAATGAAAGTTCTAAGGAAGCACAGAGCTGCTATCAGATATACTCTTGATGATCTTAAGGGCATTAGTCCCACTCTATGTCAGCACAAGATTAATATGGAACTGATGCTAAACCCGTTGTTGATCACCAACGATGGTTAAACCCGAAGATGAAAGAAGTGGTAAGAACGGAAATATTGAAACTTCTGTAAGCAGGTATAATCAATCCTATAGCTGATAGTAGATGGGTAAGTCCTATTCATTGTGTCCCTAAGAAGGGAGGTATTACTGTTGTTCCTAATGATAAGAATGAGCTTATTCCAGAAAGAATTGTCACAGGCTATAGGATGGTAATTGATTATAGAAAATTAAACAAAGCAACTAGAAATATCATTACCCTCTGCCTTTTATTGATCAGATGTTAGAAAGATTATCTAAACACACACATTTTTGCCTCCTTGATTGATATTCTGGTTTTTCACTAATACCTGTTTCACAACCTGATCAAGAAAATGCCACTTTTACTTGTCCTTTTGGAAATTATGCTTATAGATGTATGCCTTTTGGTTTATGTAATGCACCTGCTACCTTTCAAAGATGTATGACTCCTATATTCTCTGATTTTTGTGAAAAGATTGTTGAGGTTTTCATGGATGACTTTTCCGTTTATGGGAAGTCTTTTGATGATTGTTTAAGCAATCTTGATCGAGTTTTGCAGGGATGTGAACAAACAAATCTTGTCTTGAATTGGGTGAAGTGCCACTTTATTGTTAACGAAGGTATTGTTTTGGGCCATAAAATTTCTGAAAGAGGCATTGAAGTGGATCAGGCCAAGGTTGATGCAATTGAGAAAATGCCATGTCCTAAAGATATCAAAGGTATTTGCAGTTTCCTTGGTCATGCAGGTTTCTATAGGAGGTTTATCAAAGACTTTTCTAAAATTTCTAGGCCTCTTACGAATCTTTTGCAAAAGGATATTCCCTTTGTGTTTGATGATGATTGCTTGGAAGCGTTTGAAACACTAAAGAAAGCCTTAATTACCGCACCTATTGTTCAACCACCTCATTGGAATTTGCCTTTTGGGATTCTGTGTGATGCTAGTGATTATGTTGTTGGTGCTGTTCTAGGGCAAAGAGTTGATAACAAACTGAATGTTATCCATTTCAGTAAAATTCTAGACAGTGCTCAACAAAATTATGCTACTACTGAAAAAGAATTCTTAGAGTGGTGTTTGCTTGTGACAAATTCAGATCTTACATTGTTGATTCTAAAGTGATTGTTCACATGATCATGCTGCTATAAAATATCTTATGGAAAATAAAGACGCTAAACCGAGACTCATTAGGTGGGTTCTTCTGCTACAAGAATTTGATTTGCATATCAATGATAGGAAAGTGGCAGAGAACCCCATAGCTGATAGCTTGTCTAGGCTTGAAAATATTCTTGATGACCCACAAACTATTAATGATAGCTTTGCTGATGAACAATTAGCTGCAATAAATGTTTCTAATAGTACACCTTGGTATGCTGACTATGCTAATTATATTGTTGCTAAATACATACCACCTAGCTTCACATACCGACAAAAGAAAAAATTCTTCTATGATTTAAGACATTACTTTTGGGATGACCCACATCTTTATAAACAAGGAGTAGATGGTATTATTAGACGTTGTGTACCTGAGCATGAACAGGAACAAATCCTACGGAAATGTCACTCTGAAGCTTATGGAGGACATCACGCGGGAGACAGAACCGCTCATAAGGTATTGCAATCTAGTTTTTATTGACCTACTCTCTTCAAGGATGCCCATAAGTTTGTCTCGTCTTGTGATGAATGTCAAAGAATAGGTAATATCGGTAAACGTCAAGGAATGCCTATGAATTATTCACTTGCTGTTCCATTTGATGTTTGGGGATTTGATTTCATGGGACCTTTTCCTTCCTCTAATGGGTATACACATATTTTGGTTGTTGTTGATTATGTTACTAAGTGGGTAGAAGCTATTCCAACCAGTAGTGTTGATCACAACACCTCTATTAAAATGCTTAAGGAAGTTATTTTCCCAAGGTTTGCAGTCCCTAGATATTTAATGACTGATGGTGGTTCACACTTTATTCATGCTACTTTCCGTAAAATTCTTGCAAAGTATGATGTTAACCATAGAATTGCATCACCTTATCATCCTCAGTCTAGTGGTCAAGTTGAACTTAGCAATAGAGAAATAAAACTAATCTTACAAAAGACTGTCAATAGGTCTCGGAAGAATTGGTCTAAGAAATTAGATGATGCACTTTGGGCTTATAGAACAACTTATAAAAATCTTATGTGTATGTCTCCATATAAAATTGTTTATGGAAAAGCTTGTCATTTGCCTCTTGAGTTAGAACATAAAGCATATTGGGCAGTTAAAGAACTCAATTATGATTTCGAACTTGCTGGTGAAAAGAGGTTATTTGATATTAGCTCTTTAGATGAATGGAGAACCCAGGCTTATGAAAATGCAAAGTTATTCAAAGAAAAGGTTAAAAGGTGGCATGACAAAAGAATCCAAAAGCGTGAGTTCAAAGTTGGAGAATATGTTCTTTTGTACAACTCTCGTTTCAGATTCTTTGTAGGAAAACTCCTCTCCAAATGGGAAGGACCTATGTCATCGAGTAGGTCTCTCAATCCGGGGCTATCAATAATGCCGAAGGAACTAACCCGAAGGTTGTCAATGGGCAACGAATAAAACACTATATCTCAGGTACTCCCATTAAAGTTGAAAGTAATATCATCCAAACTTTGACACCGAAAGAACACATAAAGGAAACCTTCCGGAACACCCCAGAATCATGAAAAAGGGAGGTACATGATACGGTAAGTAAACGGACTCCAAAAAATCCGCAATTTTTTTTTGTCAGTTTTGGAATATTTAATTTTTTTGGAAAATAAGAAACTTCTAGGAAAGTGACCCTAGTGGGCACAATACACCAGGGCACGCCCCTAGTGGGGTGTGCCCACCTAGGGTACTTTCCGGACTCCGTTTTTCTTCGGTTCTGCTTGTTCCCCAAGATAAAAAAATCTTTATATACCTCCCGAACTTGTTGACCTCCATATCCCGGAGAAATCTCATGTTTTCGTTTCTCTATGTTTTCCTGTCAGATCTGAAATTATGTCATCCCAAGACTCGGAGGGTGAGAGCTACATTGAAGATGATATCGCATACTCCACGGTCTATGGGGATGTGGAGCAATATGGCCGGACTTCGGAGGAAGAAGAAGACTATGATCCTCAGGGGAAGGAGGAGACGAGCTCGGAGGAGAATGAAGTTCCATTGACCCGACCTGGGGATATGCACGTTGAATTTAACAAGTCAAGTCTCCCCAACAAAGCAAAGAGGCCTAAGATCCAGTTTATCCCTTTTCGTATCTTGCAGGAAAATAAGCAAGATTTATCCAAAAAGGTGTTGGAGCTTGAGTGGGAGATCCGTGAACTGAAAGATGAGAATTCCATCCTCAAGCTTAAGCTAAGGAAGAAAGACAAGACCGCTTCTACTTCATCACCACCACCTCCTTCATCACCTCGAAAAGAAAACTGAGTATCGGGTATGGGCACTCCCCTTGGCTTTCGCCAAGCTTGGGGGAGGTTCCCCGATATCGTATCATCTCCACTATCTTTTGCCTTTACTTTCTTAGTTCGATCCATGGTTATATTTTGCTATTAGATGAATAAAAGTTTAGTTCGATCCTTTCTTTTCGAGAGCTTGCTTAGTGATCAATCTTTGTAATCGTGTGCGAGATATATAATAAAGTTTAGTTTGAGTTTTGCCTTCTTTACTCTCTTGTTTCAATAAAAAGAAAGGAAATAAATTAATAGATCATATGATAACCTTATGGCAAGTGATGACATTACACAAGGAAAAGTGTAGGTAGTAAATTTTATTGTAGATTGACAAACATAGCATTGGTCAATGATGCAAGTCATGAAAGAATTAATAAGGGAAGATAAGATTCACATAAAAATACACTATCTTGGAAATCTTTTGTGACTGTGAGCATCCATCAAAATATTATATGCCAAAATTGTTGATGTTGGACAAGGAAGACAACATAATGTTTTATGTTTGTTCATATTCACATAGAAGTTATATTGTCATAGATCCTTCAACATGTGGTGCTTGCCCCTATCTTTGCTAGCCAAAAACTCCGCACTAAGTAGACATACTACTTGTGCATCCAAAACCCTTAAACCCAATCTTGTTTGAGAGTCCACCATGCCTGCCTATGGATTGAGTAAGATCCTTCAAGTAAGTTTTCATCGGTGCAAAAAGGGCAATAAAAATTGCTTCTAAAAGTGTAAGATCATTTAGTGTAAGGGAAAATTGAGCATTGTATGAACTTGTGATGGTGAAGAATAACAGCGACAGACTGCATAATAAAGGTTGCCATCACAAGGGGCAATATAACGTGGCGTTCTCTTGCACTAAGTGGTTGAGCATACAAACAAAAAGCGCATGGCAACCTCTGCTTCTCTCTACAAAGGGCCTATGTTTTACTTTCACGTATTTACTTTCATGTAAGAGTCAAAGTTTTTCTCTCTATTCCTTTTATTTTTCTCCTTTGGCAAGCATCGTGTGGTGAGAAAAGATCTAGGCACATATATCCAGTTGAATATGGGTATCATGAGTTATTATTGTTGACATCACCCTTGAGGTGAATGCGTTGGGAGGCGAAACTATAAGCCCCTATCTTTCTATGTGTCTGGTTGAAAGGTTTTGTTCATGTGTACGCGGTGAGTGTTAGCAATCATAGAAGACTAAATGATGGTTGAGTATGTGGACTTGCCTAAAGGCTCCGATACGTGACCCTTCCTGAAAAGATGAAGAATTGTAGTTGCAAAGTTGACCAAGAACATAGTTTGTTGGTTTCCAATAGAGTTTATGCTTTATAGTTCAATATTGTGATGAATTGTCACTTGTTCATGAGAAGTTTACGATAAAAGTTCTATGATAAAAGTTTTATGTTAAAGTTTGCTGCTGTTATAATAAGTTACATGATGCTACTATGTCCGTATTTTTGTTTTTATCGACACCTCTCTCTCTAAGCATGTGGACATGTTTTTTGATTTCGGTTTTCGCTTGAGGACAAGCGAGGTATAAGCTTGGGGGAGTTGATACGTCCATTTTGCATCATGTTTTTCTACTGTTATTAATGTTGTTTTATTTGTATAATAATGCTTTTTGGAGTAATTCTAATGCCTTTTCTCTCATAATATGCAAGGTATACACAAAGGGGGAGAATTCTGGAAGTTGGAAATCTGGACCTGAAAAAGCTACGTCAAGCTACCTATTCTGCACAACTCCAAATGAGCTGAAACTTCATGAGGATTTTTATGGAATAAATAAGAACTTTTGGAGTCAATAAGTACCAGAGGGGGCCCACCAGGTGGGCATAACCCACCTGGGCGCGCCAAGGAGCCCAGGCGTGCCCTGGTGGGTTGTGCTCACCCAAGCCCACCTCTGGTGCCCATCTTCTGGTATATAAGTCATTTTTCCCTAGAAAAAATCAGGAGAGGACTTTCGGGACGAAGCACCGCCGTCTCGAGGTGGAACTTGGGCAGGAGCACTTTTGCCCTCCGACGAAGCGATTCCACCGGGGGAATGATACATCTCCGACATACTACTTTTCCAAACACTTTTGCCCTTGTTTTGGACTCTAACTTGCATGATTTGAATGAAACTAACCCGGACTGACGTTGTTTTCAGCAGAACTGCCATGGTGTTATTTTTGTGCAGAAATAAAAGTTCTCAGAATGACCTGAAAATCCACAGAGCAACTTTTCAGAAAATATAAAAAATACTAGCGAAAGAATCAAGGCTAGGGGGCCCACACCATGTCCACGAGGGTGGGGGGCGCACCCCCTCCACCTAGGCGTGCCCCCTGCCTAGTGGGCCCCTAGACGTCCACTGACCTCAACTCAACTCCATATATTCTCTTTTGCAGAGAAAAAAAATCAGAGTGAAAGTTTCATCGCGTTTTATGATACGGAGCCGCCGCCAAGCCCTAATCTCTCTCGGGAGGGCTGACCTGGAGTCCGTTCGGAGCTCCGGAGAGGGGGATTCATCGCCATTGTCATCATCAACCATCCTCCATCACCAATTTCATGATGCTCACCGCCGTGCGTGAATGATTCTGTCGTAGGCTTGCTGGACGGTGATGGGTTGGATGAGATTTACCATGTAATCAAGTTAGTTTTGTTAGGGTTTGATCCCTAGTATCCACTATGTTCTGAGATTGATGTTGCTATGACTTTGCTATGCTTAATGCTTGTCACTAGGGCCCGAGTTCCATGATTTCAGATCTGAACCTATTATGTTTTCATGAATATATGTGAGTTCTTGATCCTATCTTGCAAGTCTATAGTCACCTATTATGTGTTATGATCCGACAACCCCGAAGTGACAATAATCGGGATACTTCTCGGTGATGACCGTAGTTCAAGGTGTTCATGTACTCACTAAGTGCTAATGCTTTGGTCCGGTACTCTATTAAAAGGAGGCCTTAATATCCCTTAGTTTCCATTAGGACCCCGCTGCCACGGGAGGGTAGGACAAAAGATGTCATGCAAGTTCTTTTCCAAAAGCACATATGACTACATTTGGAATACATGCCTACATTACATTGATGAATTGGAGCTAGTTCTGTGTCACCCTATGTTATAACTATTACATGAGGAATCGCATCCGACATAATTATCCATCACTGATCCAATGCCTACGAGCTTTTCACATATTGTGCTTTCCTTATTTACTTTACCATTACTACTTTTACAATTACTACAAAACTGCTACCATTACTTTTGCTACTGTTACCATACTTCCATACTACTTTGCTACTAAATACTTTGCTGCAGATACTAAGTTATCCAGGTGTGGTTTAATTGACAACTCAACTGCTAATACTTGAGAATATTCTTTGGCTCCCCTTGTGTCGAATCAATAAATTTGGGTTGAATACTCTATCTTTGAAAACTCTTGCGATCCCCTATACTTGTGGGTTATCAAGACTACTTTCTCGCGCCATTGCCGGGGAGCATAGCTATATTCTTTGAGTCACTTGGGATTTATATCTGCTGATCACTATGAGGAACTTGAAAGATGAAAGAACTAAGATTTTTCCTTCAACTATGAGGGGAGGTAAGGAACTGCCATCTAGCTCTGCACTAGATTCTCCTTCTATTTTGAGTAAGCTTGCGACACCTAAACCTGCTACTGCTATGAATTCTGATATGTCGCATGTTATTGATGATGCCACTTCTACTATGCATGATACTTATGATGAAACTGCTTCTGTGCTTGATACTACTTTGCCATTAGGTGAATTTCTAGTTGAACAACTTGCTAGGGTTAGAGAGAATGAAATTATTGAAGATGAAATTATTGAAGATAGTGATGATGAAGGTTCTCCCTCTAAGTATGAATTTCCTGTTGTTCCTGAGGGTTATGTTATGGATGAAGAAACTACTAGAGCTATTCTTGCTTGCAATGATAGATCTGATCTTAAGAAGTTACTAGCTAAATGGAAACAGAAATCTCTAAATGGTAGAATGAAATATGACCCTGCTTTTGCTACTTCACCTATCTGTGTTACTGATAAGGATTATGAATTCTCTGTCGATCCTGAGATAATTACTTTGGTTGAATCTGATCCTTTTTATGGCAATGAATCTGAAACTGTTGTGGCACATCTTACTAAGTTAAATGATATATCCACCCTGTTCACTAATGATGAGAAGTCTCGCTTTTATTATATCCTTAAGATATTTCCATTCTCATTAAAGGGTGATGCTAAAACTTGGTTTAATTCTCTTGATCCTGGTTGTGTGCGTAGTCCCCAGGATATGATTTATTACTTTTCTGCTAAATATTTCCCTGCTCATAAGAAACAAGCTGCCTTGAGGGAAATATATAATTTTGTGTAAATTGAAGAAGAGAGTCTCCCACAAGCTTAGGGGAGGCTTCTCCGATTAATTAATGCTTTGCCTGATCATCCTCTTAAGAAAAATGAAATACTTGATATCTGTCATAATTGACTAACCGATGCTTCCAAGGACCACTTGTATAGTTGTGCTGGTTGTGTTTTTAGGGAAAGAACAATCGATCAAGCTGAATTGCTATTGAATAATATGTTGACTAATGAAAATAATTGGACTCTTCCTGAGCCAATTCCTGAGCCAACTCCTAAACCAACTCCGAAGAAGAGGGGTGTTCTATTTCTCAGTCCTGAAGATATGCAAGAGGCAAAGAAATATATGAAAGAAAAATGTATTAAAGCTGAAGATGTTAAGAATTTACCTCCTGTTGAAGAAATACATGGTCTTAATCTACCACCTATTGAAGAAACACATTGTCTTGATAACCCGACACAGGTAGTAAAGGTAAATTCTCTCTATAGATATGATAAAGTTGAAATCCCGTCTACTAAATTTCCTAGTCAATGTTTAGATGAATTTGATGACATTATGGCTAGGCAAGAAAACTTCAATGCTTATGTTGGTAGAGAATTAAAGAGTAATGCTTACATGATTGTACGCTTGAGTGATTATATGGCTAGAGTTAAAGGTGAACTTAAACTCATTAGTAAATATGCTTCTATGGTTACCACTCAAGCAGAACAAGTACTTAAAGCTCAAAGTGATTTGCTCGATGAATTAAATAATAAACATGACTTTGCTGTTAGAGTGGCTACTAGAACTGGTAAAATGACTCAGGAACCTTTGTATCCTGAAGGACACCCTAAGAGAATTGAGCAAGATTCTCAGAGAAATAATGTAGATGCACCTAGTCCTTCTAAAAGGAAGAAAAATAAAAATGATAGGACTTTGCATGCTTCTAGTGAACCTGTTGAAGACAGACCTGAGAATCCCAATGATATTTCTATTTCTGATGCTGAAACACAATCAGGTGATGAACATGAACCTAGTGATAATGTTAATGATAATGTTCATGTTGATGCTCAACCTAGCAATAATAATGATGTAGAGATTGAACCTGTTGTTGATCTTGATAACCCACAATAAAAGAATCAACGTTATGATAAGAGAGACTTTGTTGCTAGGAAGCACGGTAAAGAAAGAGAACCATGGGTTAAAACACCCATGACGTTTCACCCTAAACCGTCCAAGAAAAAGGATGATGAGGATTTTGACCGCTTTGCTGAAATGATTAGACCTATCTTCTTACGTATGCGCTTAACTGATATGCTTAAAGTAAATCCTTATGCTAAATATATGAAAGATATTATTACAAATAAAAGAAAGATACCGGAAGCTAAGATTTCCACCATGCTTGCTAATTATTCTTTTAAGGGTGGAATACCAAAGAAACTTGGAGATGCAGGAGTACCAACTATACCATGCTCCATTAAAAGAAACTATGTAAAAACTGCTTTATGTAAAAACTGCCTCTCTCTCTTTATATCGTAGACTCGAATTGAATAAGTTGACACCTACTGAAATATCTTTGCAAATGTCCAATAAATCAATTGCTGTACATGTCGGTATTTGTGAGGATGTGCCTGTTGTGGTTGCAAACGTTACTATCTTAATGGACTTTGTTATTATTGATATTCCCGAGGACGATAGTATGTCGATTATCCTTGGTAGACCCTTTTTGAATACTGCAGGGGCTGTTATTGATTGCAACAAAGGAAATGTCACTTTCATATTAATGGTAATGAGCATACGGTACACTTTCCGAGGAAACAACCTCAAGTTCACCATATGAATTCTATTGGAAAAGTTTCAACTATCATTATTGGAGGTTTTGAATTTCCTCTTCCTACTGTCAAGAACAAATATGATATTCTTATTATTGGGGATGTTCATATCCCCGTTGAGGTAACCTAGTGTTATTCGAAATTTCTACGGTTTCATGTTATTCGGAATGAGTTTGTTACCAATACTTGATAAACCTTGTTAGTGGATTCCTTTTGATGATCATGAGATGGATGAAACTAGAAGGCACAACACCTTTTGTACCCTCCTTTTACTTTCTGTTATTTAGCTTAAATAAAGAAAAAATAGTATTTTCTGTCTGTTTTCAGAATTATCCATGCAATAAAAAAGATACCCGAAAATAAAAGTTCTCCAAATGCCCTGCAAATTTAGTACGATTTTTTCTAGAATATTTGACGATTTTAGGCACTGAGAACATAGCAAGGGGGCAAGCACCTGGCCACGAGGGTCCAGGGCGCGCCCACCCTTACAGGGCGCGCCCCCTGCCTCGTGGGCCCATGGTGGCCCTCCTCCACTTATTCCTGCACCCACACACTCCATCTTCCTCCCAAAAAAAATCCCCATCCAACTCAAGCACGATTTCTAGCTCATTTTGCTGCGATTTTCGATCCCCTTGCTCAAAGCTCCATTCATAAGACTGCTTTGGGAGATTGTTCCTTGGTATGTGACTCCTCCAATGGTCCAATTAGTTTTTGTTCTAGTGCTTTATTCATTGCAAAATTTGGCTACCTAGGTGACCCCTTCTTGAGCTTGCATGTCAAATTTATAAGGTCCCAAGTAATTCTAATGCATGATATAGGCTCTAGGCACTTGTGGGAATAGTAGCTATCAGTTTTGTTGAGTTTGATTCACTTTTATTTTGAGTTACTAAAAATTTCAGAAATATTTCAGAGGAAGAAATATGTCTAGGAAAATGTACCAAGGTGGTTCTTCAAGAAAGCAAGCACCTAGGCATGCAATGCGTGAGCAAGACGATGAACCACCAAGGGAAGCTGATGTGCGGCCTTGTGAATGGCCGTCAGAAGAATTTATGGTCAATGCAGGCATCAAGGATGAATTTGATGCATATGTGCGTAATGCCGATCTTGAGGACTTCATGCAAGATAAGTGTCCTCAGTACTACTATTTGACTAATTCATTCGTGAGAAGGTTTAAATTTTCATCTTCGCGTAATTCTCAAAGTGTCATGTTTGATATTTATGATCAATCATATACCATGGACCTAGAAGATTTTACTACTACTTGCAAACTCCCACAGTGGGGTAGTGTTAATGAACCCCGTAAATCTGAATATAAAGACTTTCTTGCTAGTATCACTGTGGGAGAATCTAGAGAAATAGCACAAGCTACCATAGGGAGCATTCATTTTCCTACTATACATTATTTTGCTCTCTTCATTGGTAGATGCATTAACGGTAAGGATGAAGCATGTAACATGTGTGTTCCTGATCTTTGTGTTCTCAAGAGTGTTGTATTAGGTAATAGAGATTACAACTTGGGGGCAATTCCATCGTAGGCTTGCTGGACGGTGATGGGTTGGATGAGATTTACCATGTAATCAAGTTAGTTTTGTTAGGTTTGATCCCTAGTATCCACTATGTTCTGAGATTGATGTTGCTATGACTTTGCTATGCTTAATGCTTGTCACTAGGGCCCGAGTGCCATGATTTCAGATCTGAACCTATTATGTTTTCATCAATATATGTGTGTTCTTGATCCAATCTTGCAAGTCTATAGTCACCTATTATGTGTTATGATCCGACAACCCCGAAGTGACAATAATCAGGATACTTCTCGGTGATGACCGTAGTTTGAGGAGTTCATGTATTCACTAAGTGCTAATGCTTTGGTCTGGTACTCTATTAAAAGGAGGCCTTAATATCCCTTAGTTTCCATTAGGACCCCGCTGCCACGGGAGGGTAGGACAAAAGATGTCATGCAAGTTCTTTTCCATAAGCACGTATGACTACATTCGGAATACATGCCTACATTACATTGATGAATTGGAGCTAGTTCTGTATCACCCTATGTTATAAGTATTACATGAGGAATCGCATCCGACATAATTATCCATCACTGATCCAATGCCTACAAGCTTTTCACATATTTTGCTTTGCTTATTTACTTTACTGTTGCTACTGTTACAATTACTACAAAACTGCTACCATTACTTTTGCTACTGTTACCATACTTCCATACTACTTTGCTACTAAATACTTTGCTGCAGATACTAAGTTATCTAGGTGTAGTTGAATTGACAACTCAACTGATAATAGTTGAGAATATTCTTTGGCTCCCCTTGTGTCGAATCAATAAATTTGGGTTGAATACTCTACCCTCGAAAACTGTTGCGGTCCCCTATACTTGTAGGTTATTAGGGAACTTCCCTCCCAGAGGGGGAAATCATTGTCATCATCATCACCAACAACTCTCCCATCTTGGGGAGGTCTATCTTCATCAACATCTTCAAAAGCACCAATTCCTCTCAAACCCTAGTTCATCTCTTGTGTTCAATCTTTGTACATAAACTATAGATTGGTGCTTGTGGGTGACTACTAGTGTTGATTACATCTTGTAGTTGATTACTATATGGTTTATTTGGTGGAAGATTATATGTTCAGATTCATTATGCTATTTAATACCCCTCTGATCTTGAGCATTATTATCATTTGTGAGTAGTTACTTTTGTTCTTGAGGTCACGGGAGAAATCATGTTGCAAGTAATCATGTGAACTTGATATGTGTTCGACATTTTTATGATATGTATGTTCCGATTCCCTTAGTGGTGTCATGTGAACGTCGACTACATGACACTTCACCATATTTGGGCCGAAGGGAATGCATTGTGGAGTAGTTATTAGATGCTGGGTTGCGAGAGTGACAGAATCTTAAGCCCCAGTTCATGTGCTATTCCGTAAAGGACCGATTGGATCCAAAAGTTTAATGCTATGGTTAGAATTTATTCTTAATACTTTTATCATAGTTTCAGATGCTTGTGAGAGGGTTAATCATAAGTAGGAGGTTTGTTCAAGTAAGAACCGCACCTAAGCATCGGTCTACCCACATATCAAATTATCAAAGTAGCGAACACGAGTTAAGCCAACACGATGAAAGTGACTAGATTAAATTCCCATGTACCCTCAAGAACACTTTGCTTATCATAAGAGACCGTTTTGGCCTGTCCTTTGCCTAAAACGGATTGGGCTACCTTGCTGCACTTTTGTTACTACTATCATTACTTGCTCATTACAAATTATCTTGCTATCAAACTACTCCGCTACTTACAATTTTAGCACTTGCAGACATTACCTTGCTGAAAAGCACTTGTCATTTCCTTCTGCTCCTCGTTGGGTTCGACACTCTTACTTATCGAAAAGGCTACAATTGACCCCATATACTAGTGGGTCATCAAGAGGCATTAAGAAACCTCTCTCGATGTGAGTGACCAGAAGGACGCGCTCGTCCTCCTACAGCGCCGTCTCGACCTCACCCGTCGCGGGACGGCGCCATCCGCTCTGCGAAATGAGCCCCTCCGTGGCAAGCTCCTCCAATTGCTTGTCCAGGTCACGCGAGGGAATCCAATCCCCACACACGCCTCTGGCCACCGCGCCGGAGCCTGAGGAAGAATCTCTCCCGACCTTCTTCTTCTGCTTCGCCTTTACTATCGAGTCTTTCGCCATCGCGGGGGAGATTTTGGGCACTCGGGTGGAGAGGAGAAGCGGAGAGACGGAGGAGAGAAAAGGGATCTGGTGGCCCGACCGCTATCCCCCGAATCCTTTTATACCTCTGACAGAATCACGCACCAGATCTTGTTCCATTGATCTCCGAATCAACGACGCACGCAGCAAAGCGGTTCACACGGAAACCGTGGCACATGGAGGATTTGGTGCATGAAAATCAAGGAGCCACGCCCCCACTTTCCCTGCTAACGCACATCGTTACCGCTTCCACGCGCGCACGCACAAATTTGAATCCCACGATTTTTGGAGCGAATCAATCCGATTGATTATCCTCGATTCCTTTCCTAAAGGATGCATGTCAGTCCAACTGACCACCCTTCGCAGGGACCCGTGCACTCGTGCAATTTAAACACCCGACTGAAGTCTTCTTCAGGATTCTTATGTGACGAGCTTGACGCCTCTCTGCGGGTTGACTTGGCCCTACCAGTAGGCTCCAAGGTGCATGACTCATAAACCTGGACTCATAGAAGGCCTGTGCTGGCATTCCCATGGGATAAGGAATGGCTTCTCTTCGAAGAGTCAGACCACGCGCTGGCATCGCCACTCGAGTTGCAATGGCATGCCCTCACACGGGCCACAAGTCTATCTCCCCCAAGAGACAAACAAATGCCACTAGGTTTTTCTCGGAAATCAATAGCACCCGGTCATCTGGGTAAACTTGTAGTCCATAATCCGTTGTGTTTTCATCCAAGGAACAACGAACCACGATTCGGAAACATATTCCACGTGCTCTTACAACACTCGGACTTAACCGAAGGATCGGCCCGTTTGTCCTACGAACCTCAACTGGTTCGGGGGCTAACGACGAGGTCACCTATTATAGGTAGGGTCAAGGACCCATCATTTGGGACCCACATGGGGCCCATCACCACCATGGGTAGGTCCCTAAACCATACCAGTATTCGGATGCATATATCAAGCAGTCCACTTGGACAACGACCTGCCACATGACTGACGAACCACCACTCGGACCAAAGAGGCAAGCGGGCAGCGTGGGAGGTGCAACGATCGAGGAATCCTGAGCCATCCATTAAATAGAGTCAAGGCACCTGTTACTTCTAACTTCTATAGTAGAGGCTCAGCACACCTGTAACTGATGCATTCAGTGTCATTTAATGCCCATGCGACATGGCGGACGTGGGGTTGCGATGCACTCTATATAAGCCGCACCCCCTCCACACTCGGGCACCTTCACGCATACTATAGTGAGGTCTCCAGGCTCCGTAGAAGCACCAAAAGAACGAATTTGACAAGGAACTCTGCTGCAAATCCTTGTGTGGCACCAAAACATATGCATCTTCGGCAGAGCTCAACCTTCTCACTCTCAGGTAGTTCAAACTATTCCGAGGATGCACGATCTTCTTTTTAGAATGAAGATGCCAGAGGCGTCCGACTTTAAATTAATAAGGCCCACAACACAGCAGGGTAACGATCCAGACTACAAATGCCCCTTGGGCAATGCATGAGACTTTAGAGTTCTAATCCAAAAGGCAGTGAGCATTACATGACCAGAGGTCGCACATAAGCACACATGCTCTTAGAAAACAAAAGAAGTCACCCTCCCCAGGCGGCGGACGCAGGCTCCTTAGCCAACACGTAAACATGCTTGAATCTGTATTGGGCATGCTGCATCATCTCAGTATCTTTGTGCCTCCCCAACAGACTCCACTAATGAAAGAAAGGATTGCATTTGAACATAACATTAGCCGGATGCAACGGAAAGATGCCTTTAATGGTGAGTTTATTACGAATATGACATAAAGCCCAAAGAAGTGCCCCCACACAACTCCACATCACACGCTTGCACTGTCCACGAACTGACTCGAGGAGCCCAAGAAGCTCGGCACTGGACCGCGGGTCCCACTATACACCCGCAGCCTCATGAATTGCGCTCCACGCAAACCTCGCCAGGTGGCAGTTGAAGAACACATGGTTCGCATCTTCAAGCACCCTACATACCGCACACAGGCCGTCGGTCGGGCCATGATGTTTGGCCACATTGACCAACATGGACAATTTATTACGAAGCAACTATCGCATAAAGACTTTGACATTTAATGGAATGTGAGTCTTTGATACGTCTCCAACGTATCTATAATTTTTGATTGTTCCATGTTGTTATATTATCATTCTTGGATGTTTTACAATCATTTTATATAATTTTTTGGTACTAACCTATTGACATTGTGCCTAGTGCCAGTTGTTGTTTTCTGCTTGTTTTTACATCACGGGAAATCAATACCAAACGGAGTCCAAACGCAGCGAAACTTTTTGTGGATTTTTTCTAGACCAAAAGACACAAGATGGGCCGAAGAAGTACCAGAGGGGTGCCCCGAGGGGGGCACAACCCACCAGGGCGTGCCTGGGGGCCCAGGCGCGCCCAGGTGGGTTATGCACACCTCGGTGGCCTTCCGCACCACCTCTTTGCTCTATAAATACCCCAATATTCCAGAAACCCTAGGGGAGTCTACAAAAATCAATTCCAGCTGCCGCAAGTTCCAGAAACACCAGATCCACTCTAGACACCATCACAGAGAGGTTCATCATGTCCATTGGTGCCTCTCCGATGATGTGTGAGTAGTTCTTTGTAGACCTACGGGTTCGTAGTTAGTAGCTAGACGGCTTCCCCTCTCTCTCTTGATTCTCAATACAATGGTCTCTTGGAGATCCATATGATGTAAGCCTTTTTGCTGTGTGTTTGTTGGGACCCGATGAACTTTGAGTTTATAATCAGATCTATGTTTTTATCCATGAAAGTTATTTGAGTCTTCTTTGATCTCTTATATGCATGATTGATTATAGCCTCGTATTTCTTCTCCGGTATTTGGGTTTTGTTTGGCTAACTTGATCTACTTATCTTGCAATGGGAAGAGGTGCTTTGTGATGGATTCGATCTTATGGTGCTTGATCCCAGTGACAGAAGGGGAAATGACATGTATGTATCGTTGCTATTAAGGATAACAAGATTGGGTATATTTCTACATAAATATATCTTGTCTACATCATGTCATCGTTCTTATTTCATTACTCCATTTTTCCATGAACTTAATACACTAGATGCATGCTGGATAGCGGTCAATGTGTGGAGTAATAGTAGTAGATGCAGGCAGGAGTCAATCTACTAATCTTGGACGTGATGCCTATGTAATCATTGCCTGGATGTCGTCATGATTAATTATTTCAAGTTCTATCAATTGCCCAACAGTAATTGTTTTCCCACCGTTTGTTATTTTTTCTCGAGAGAAGCCACTAGTCAAACCTACAGCCCCCGAGTCTCTTCTTTAATATATTTGCCTTCGCGATCTATTTTCCTTTGCTTTTATTTTCAGTTCTATTAAACACAAAATACAAACATACCTTGCTGCAGTTTATTTTATTTTTGATCTATTTATCCAATCTATTACAACTTTCTCCCCACTCTGTGCCAATTTCTGGCGTCGTTACCCGAAAGGGATTGACAACCCCTTTAACACGTCAGGTTGCGAGTATTTGTTATTTGTGTGCAGGGGCTGTTTACGTTGTGTTGCGTGGTTCTCCTACTGGTTCGATAACCTTGTATCATCACTGAGGGAAATTGCTACCGTTGTTGTGCTGCATCATCCCTTCCTCTTTGGGGAAATACCAACGTAGTTCAAGCAAACATCAGTCTTGAACATGCCATTAGTCGCAAGCTTGGTAGGAGCTTGGCAAAGTATTTGGTACAGTGATTTTA
The DNA here is from genome assembly GCF_002162155.2 of Triticum dicoccoides. Taxonomy (NCBI): domain Eukaryota; kingdom Viridiplantae; phylum Streptophyta; class Magnoliopsida; order Poales; family Poaceae; genus Triticum; species Triticum dicoccoides. The sequence continues at coordinate 77,101,129 of NC_041387.1, forward strand.
TCGAGAACTTGTCAGAAGCATTTAGGTGCCATGTCACCTTGTTCGAACCCTGTGACTATGAGACACTTTCCAACTGGGCCAACATTCTGTCAAAACTCTTGATACGTCTGCAACGTATCTACTTTTCCAAACACTTTTGCCCTTGTTTTGGACTCTAACTTGCATGATTTGAATGAAACTAACCGGACTGACGCTGTTTTCAGCAGAATTACCATAATGTTGTTTCATGTGTAGAAAACAAAAGTTCTCGGAATGACCTGAAAATCCTCGGAGACAAGTTTCAGAAAATATAAAAAATCCTCGCAAATGATGAAGACCAGGGGGCCCACACCCTGTCCACGAGGGTGGGGCGCGCGCCCCCTCCCCCTGGGCGTGCCCCTGTCTCGTGGGCCCTTGAGGCTCCGCCGACCTCAACTCCAACTCCATATATTCCGTCTCGCGGAGAAAAAAATCAAAGAGAAAGTTTCATCGCATTTTACGATACGGAGCCGCCGCCAAGCCCTAATCTCTCTCGGGAGGGCTGATCTGGAGTCCGTTCGGGGCTCCGGAGAGGGGGATTCATCATCGTCGTCATCATCAACCATCCTCCATCACCAATTTCATGATGCTCACCATCGTGCGTGAGTAATTCCATCGTAGGCTTACTGGACGGTGATGGGTTTGATGAGATTTACCATGTAATCAAGTTAGTTTTGTTAGGGTTTGATCTCTAGTATCCACTATGTTCTGAGATTGATGTTGCTATGACTTTGCTATGCTTAATGCTTGTCACTAGGGCCCGAGTGCCATGATTTCAGATCTGAACCTATTATGTTTTCATCAATATATGTGTGTTCTTGATCCTATCTTGCAAGTCTATAGTCACCTATTATGTGTTATGATCCGACAACCCCGAAGTGAGAATAATCGGGATACTTCTCGGTGATGACTGTAGTTTGGGGAGTTCATGTATTCACCATGTGTTAATGCTTTGGTCCGGTTCTCTATTAAAAGGAGGCCTTAATATCCCTTAGTTTCCGCTAGGACCCCGCTGCCACGGGAGGGTAGGACAAAAGATGGCATGCAAGTTCTTTTCCATAAGCACGTATGACTATATTCGGAATACATGCCTACATTACATTGATGAATTGGAGCTAGTTCTGTGTCACCCTATGTTATAGCTATTACATGAGGAATCGCATCCGGCATAATTATCCATCACTGATCCATTGCCTACGAGCTTTTCATATATTGTGCTTCACTTATTTACTTTTCCGTTGCTACTGTTACCATCACTACAAAACACCAAAAATATTGCTACTACTATCTTTACCTTTTACCACTGTTACCATTACTATCATATTACTTTGCTACTAAATATCTTGCTGCAGATACTAAGTTATCCAGGTGTGGTTGAATTGAAAACTCAACTGCTAATACTCAAGAATATTCTTTGCCTCCCCTTGTGTCGAATCAATAAATTTGGGTTGAATACTCTACCCTCGAAAGCTGTTGCGATCCCCTACACTTGTGGGTCATCAAGACTAATTTTTGGTGTCGTTGCCGGGGAGCATAGCCCTATTCTCTGAGTCACTTGGGATTTATATCTGTTGATCACTATGAAGAATTTGAAAGACTCTAAAACCAAGATCTATCCCTTAACTACGAGGGGAGGTAAGGAACTGCCATCTAGCTTTGCACTAGATTCTCCTTCTGTTATGAATAAGCTTGCGACACCTAAGCCTGCTACTGCTATGAATTCTAATATGTCGCATGTTATCGATGATGCCACTTCTGCTTTGCATGATACTTATGATGAAACTACTTCTATGCGTGATACTGATGTGCCATTAGGTGAATTTCTTGATGAACAACTTGCTAGGGCTAGGGAGAATGAAATTATTGAAAATGCTATTATGGATGATAGTGATGATGAAAGATCTCCGAATGATTATGAATTGCTTGTTGTTCCTGAACGTTATGTTATGAATAAAGAAGCTGCTAAAGCTATTTTTGCCTGCAAAGATAGATATGATCTTAAGAAACTATTAGCTAAATGGAAGCAGTAGTCTCTTAATGCTAGAATGAAACATGACCCTGCTTTTGCTACTTCACCTATCTGTGTTACTGATAAGGATTATGAATTCTCTGTTGACCCTGAAATTATTACTTTGGTAGAATCTGATCCTTTTTATGGCTTGAATCTGAAACTGTTGTGGCACATCTTACCACGTTAAATGATCTAGCTACCCTGTTTACTCATGATGATAAATCTCGCTACTTTTATATCCTTAAGATATTTCCATTCTCATTAAAGGGTGATACTACTCTTGATCCTGGTTGTGTGCGTAGTCCCCAGGATATGATTTATTACTTCTCTGCTAAATATTTCCCTGCTCATAAGAAACAAGCTGCCTTGCGGGAAATATATAACTTTGTGCCAATCAAAGAAGAGAGTCTCCCACAAGCTTGGGGGAGGCTTCTCCGATTACTTAATGCTTTGCCTGATCATCCACTTAAGAAAAATGAAATACTTGATATCTTCTATAATGGACTAACCGATGCTTCCAAGGACTACTTGGATAGTTGTGTTGGTTGTGTTTTCAGGGAAAGAACATGACAAAGCTGAGTTACTATTGAATAATAAGTTGACTAATGAAAATAATTGGACTCTCCCGGAGCCAATTCCTGAGGCAATTCCTTAACCAATTGAGCCAACTCCTGAGCCTATTCCTAAACCCACTTCGAAGAAGAGAGGTGTTCTATTTCTCAGTCCTGAAGATATGCAAGAGGCAAAGAAATTGATGAAAGAAAAAGGTATTAAAGCTGAAGATATTAAGAATTTACCTCCTATTGAAGAAATACATGATCTTAATATACCGCCTGTTGAAGAAACGCATTGTCTTGATAACCTGACACAGGTAGTAAAGGTAAATTCTCTCTATAGATATGATAAAGATGAAATCCCATCTACTAAATTTCATAGCCCTTGCTTAGATGAATTTGATGATTTCATGAATAGACAAGCAAATTTCAATGATTATGTTGGTAGACAATTGAAGAATAATGCTTACATGATAGGATGCTTCAATGATTATGTAGCTAGAGTTAAAGGTGAACTTAAACTCACTAGTAAACATGATTCCATGGTTGCTATTCAAGCTGAACAAGTACTTAAGGCTCAGAATGAATTGTTTGCTGAATTAAATAATAAAAATGACTTTGCTGTTAAAGTGGCTACTAGAACTGGTAGAATGACTCAGGAACCTTTGTATCCTGAAGGCCACCCTAAAAGAATTGAACAAGATTCTCAGAATAATAATCTAGATGCTCCTAGTTCTTCTAAGAAGAAGAAAAAGAAGAATGATAGGACTTTGCAAACTTCTAGTGAACCTAATGTAGAAATACCTGAGAATCCTAATAATACTTCTATCTCTAATGCTGAAACACAATCCGGAGATGAACATGAACCTAATGATAGTGCTAATAATGATGTTCAGGTAGATGCTCAACCTAGTAATAACAATGATATAGAAATTAAACCTGCTATTGGTCTTGATAACCCACAATCAAGAAACCAACGTTATGATAAGAGAGATTTTGTTGCTAGGAAGCATGGTAGAGAAAGAGAACCATGGGTTCAGAAACCCATGTCGTTTCCTCCTAAACTATCCAAGACAAAGGATGATGAGGACTTTGAGCGTTTTGCTGAAATTATTAGACCTATTTTCTTACGCATGCGCTTAACTGATATGCTTAAAACGAGCCCTTATGCTAAATATATGAAAGATATCATCACTAATAAGAGGAAGATACCTGAAACTGAGATTTCCACCATGCTTTCCAACTATACCTTTAAGGGTGGAATACCCAAGAAACTTGGCGATCCCGGAGTACCCACTATACCTTGCTCTATTAAAAGAAACTATGTTAAAACTACTTTATGTGATTTAGGAGCCGGTGTTAGTGTTATGCATCTTTCCTTATACCGTAGACTTGAATTAAGTAAGTTGACACCTACTGAGATATCTTTGCAAATGGCTGACAAATCAACTGCTATACCTGTCGGCATTTGTGAGGACGTGCCTGTTGTTGTTGCGAATGCTACTATCTTAACAGACTTTGTTATTCTTGATATTCCCGAGGACGATAGTATGTCTATTATTCTTGGTAGACCCTTTTTAAATACTGCGGAAGCTGTTATTGATTGCATCAAAGGCCATGTCACCTTTCATGTTAACGGAAATGAGCATACGGTACGTTTTCCGAGGAAGCAAATCCAAGTTCATAGCGTAAATACTATTGAGAAAATTCCATCAATTATTATTGGAGGTTTTGAATTTCCTCTCCCTACTATCAAGAAAAAGTATGATATTCTTATTGTTGGGGATTTTCATATCCCCGTTGAGGTAACTTAGTGTCACTTTGAAATTTCTCCGGTTCTGTGTTATTCGGAATGAGTTATTAACAAGACTTGATCAACCTTGTTAGTGGATTCATTTTGATGATCATGAGATGGATGAAACTAGAAGGCACAACCTTCTGTACTTTCTTTTTACTTTCTGTCTTTTACAATAAATAAAACAAAAATAGTACTATCTGTTTGTTTTCTGAATTATCCGTGCAATAAAAAATATCCCAAAAATAAAAGTGCTCCAAATGCCCTGCAAATTTAGTATGAATTTTTATGGAATATTTGAGGATTTTAGGCACTGAAATCACTGCAGGAGGGGCAAGCACCAGGCCACGAGAGTGGAGGGCGCACCCACCCCACCTGGGTGCGCCCCCTGTCTCATGGGCCCCTGGTAGCCCCCCTCCACTTCTGCCAGCACCCATACACTCCATTTTCTACCCAAAAGATCCCCATCCAGCTCAAGCATGAGTTCTAGCTCGTTTTGCTGCGATTTTCGATCTCCTTGCTCAAAGCTCCATTCACAAAACTGCTTTGGGAGATTGTTGCTTGGTATGTGACTCCTCCATTGGTCCAATTAGTTTTTTCTAGTGCTTTATTCATTGCAAATCCTTGCTGCCTTGGTGACCCTGTTCTTGAGCTTGCATGTTAAATTTATGAGGTTCCAAGTAATTCTAATGCATGATGTAGGCTCTAGGCACATGTAGGAGTAGTTGCTATCATTCTTGTTAAGTTTTATTCACTTTTATTTTGAAGTTACTAAAATTTCAGAAATTTTTCAGAAAAAAAATTATGTCTAGGAGAATGTATCAAGGTGGTTCCTCGGTAAAGAAAGGGCCCAGGATTGCTATGCGTGAGCAAGATGTTGAATTACCAAGGGATGCAGATGTACGAGCTTGTGAGTGGCCATCCGATGATTTTATGGTCAAACCAGGCTTCAAGGAGGAATTTGATCCGTATGTGCGTAATGCTGAGCTGGAGGACTTCCTACAAGATAAATGTCCCCATTACTATCAATTGACTGATTCCTTTGTGCGGAGGTTTAAATATAACTGTACACATAATTCCCCAGTGTCCTATTTGATATTTATGATACATCTTATACCATGGACTTAGAGGATTTTACAACTGCTTGCAAACTCCCGCAGTGGGGTAATATTAATGATCCTCACAACTCTGAATTTAGAGATTTCCTTGCTAGTATTACTGTGGGAGAATCCAGGGACATAGCACAAGCCACCATAGGGAGCATTCATTTTCCTGCTATACATTATTTCGCTCTCTTCATTGGTAGATGCATTAACGGTAAAGATGAAGCATGTCATATGTGTGTCCCTGATCTCTCTGTCCTCAAGAGTGTTGTGTTAGGTTATAAAGGTTATAACTTGGGGGCAATAGTTGCACGTAGGTTGCAGAATAATAGTAGAGCTAGAGATTTATTTGGAGGAATTTATGCAACCCGTGTGGCTAATTATCTTGGTATAGCCCCATGAGAGGGGGATTCGATGATACCTCCTGTTTATTTAGATTATGACGCTATGGTCAATCATCATTTTCTTAGGAGGAATGAACAATACTTTCATTATCGACTAATCTATAACAGACGCAACGTTGTCCATGTTACTCTTCCTGCTCCTTTCCTTTTTGATTATCAGGCAAAAGGAAGACATGTTGTTACCAGGGAGGAAGCAGCTGAACACGAGGGGAGAGCGGTGGCGGCTCGCCAGCATGCCGCAGCTCAGGAGGCATTTGCTGCTGCATCTCAGTACGACCCCAGATACAACTACGGATATCAGCCAGGCTACCCTTGGCATTAGATCAACTTAGGCCAAAAGCCTAAGCTTGGGGGAGTACACATTTCTCACCGACTTTACATTCATGTTCACACACTATATTAGTCGTCGGTGCTCATACTCTTTCATTGTATTATCCATGCTAGTTTAATTTTCTTTTTCTAGTTTTTTTCTTGTGTGTTTGATAAACCTTAAGAGAAACCAAAAAAATTAGTTAGCTTAATTTCCATGCTTGTAGTAGAATTAAAATGAAAAACCCAAAAAGATTTCTCGTTCTTCTTTTACTTGTTGGGAGCTTTCCCGTGTAAATAGCTTTATTTTCTTTTCTTTCCTTTGGGGGGTCGAGAAGACCATATTGAAAATGTTTAGTGGCTCTCATTTGCATGATTGTTTATTTAACCTAGAGCCCATATTACTTTGTCTTTTCTCTTGAGTTGAATGCTTGCAGATTCCAGCTTAGTCCAATGCACGTGCACTATTATTATTATACACATCGTTCGGTCGTGCAAGTGAAAGGCAATAATGACGATATATGATGGACTTATTGAGATGAGAAAAGCTGGTATGAAGTCGACCTCTCTTGTTTTTGTAAATATGATGAGTTCATTGTTCCTGATTCAGCTTATTACGAAGTAAATCTATATTTGCAATAACATTTAGAGATTATAGTTGCTTGTGCCATGCTTGATTAGCTTTGATTTATAATGGTTTACCTTGCGTGCCAACATGCTATTAGAATGATTATGATGTGGTATGATGGGATGGTATCCTCCTTTGAATGAATTGAGTGACTCAACTTGGCACATGTTCACGCATGTAGTTGAAACAAAATCAACAATAGCCTTCACGATATTTATGTTCATGGTGGATTATATCCTACTCATGTTTGTATTCGGTGTGAATTAGTTTTAATGCATGTTTATGACTGTTGTCGCTCTCTCAGTTGGTCGCTTCCTAGTCTTTTGCTAGCCTTCACCTGTACTAAGCGGGGATACTGCTTGTGCATCCAAACTCCTTAAACCCCAAAGTTGTTCCATATGAGTCCACCATACCTTCCTATATGCGGTATTTACCTGTCGTTCCAAGTAAATTTGTATGTGCCAAACTCTAAACCTTCAAATGAAATTCTATTTTGTATGCTCGAGCCGCTCATGTTTCCACTAGGGCTGCCTATATCTTCCTTGCTAGGTGGGTTATTCTCAGAGGAGTGGACTCCGCTCCTCATTCATGAGAAAGGGCCGGTAACCGGGATGCCCAGTCCCATGATCCAAAAAGATCAAAGAAAATCAAAATAATTAAAGAAAACTCCCCCAGGATTGTTGTTAGTTGGAGGCCCTTGTTGTTTCGAGCAAGCCATGGATTGATGCTTGTTGGTGGTTGGGGGAGTATAAACTTTTACCATTCTGTGTGGGAACTGCCTATAATGCATGTATTATGGAAGATACAGCCATCTCATAGTTGTTGCGTTGACAGCAAAAGTATGCCGCTCAAAATGTTATTCAATCTGTATTTTAAAATCGAGTTGTGGCACCTCTACAAATCCCTACTTCCCTCTGCGAAGGTCCTATCTATTTACTTTTATGTTGAGTCATCACCTTCTTATTAAAAATCACCCGCTGGAGAGCACACTGTCATTTGCATTCATTATTATTGGTTTATATTGGGTATGACTTGACTGGATCTCTTTTACCATGAATTACAATGTTTAGTCAGTCCTTGATCTTTAAAGGTGCTCTGCATTTATGGTTTGCAGTCTCAGAAAGGGCTAGTGAGATACCATTTTGTTATATCATGTTATGATTGTTTTGAGAAAGTGTTGTCATCCGAGTTTTATCATTATCGCTCACTAGCTGATTATGCCATTGATATGAGTAATTGTGAGACCTGAGTGTTATTGTGAGTATGGTTAGTTATAATATTGTTGAAACCTGAATGATGGCTTCGCATCTTTACAATAACAAGAGCAAATAGAGTTTGTAAAAGTTTTTCTTTATCAATTTCAGTTTATCAACTGAATTGCTTGAGGACAAGCAAAGGTTTAAGCTTGGGAGAGTTGATACGTCTGCAATGTATCTACTTTTCCAAACACTTTTGCCCTTGTTTTGGACTCTAACTTGCATGATTTGAATGAAACTAACTGGACTGACGCTGTTTTGAGCAGAATTACCATGATGTTGTTCCATGTGTAGAAAACAAAAGTTCTCGGAATGACCTGAAAATCCTCGGAGAAAAGTTTCAGAAAATATAAAAAATCCTTGCAAAAGATGAAGACCAAGGGGACCACACCCTGTCCACGAGGGTGGGGGGCGCGCCCCCTCCCCCTGGGCGTGCCCCTGTCTCGTGGGCCCCCTGAGGCTCCGCCGACCTCAACTCCAACTCCATATATTCCGTCTCGTGGAGAAAAAAATCAGAGAGAAAGTTTCATCGCGTTTTACGATATGGAGCCGCCGCCAAGCCCTAATCTCTCCCGGGAGGGCTGATCTGGAGTCCGTTCGGGGCTCCGGAGAGGGGGATTCGTCGCCGTCGTCATCATCAACCATCCTCCATCACCAATTTCATGATGCTCACCGCCATGTGTGAGTAATTCCATCGTAGGCTTGCTGGACGGTGATGGGTTGGATGAGATTTACAACGTAATCAAGTTAGTTTTGTTAGGGTTTGATCCCTAGTATCCACTATGTTCTGAGATTGATGTTGCTATGACTTTCCTATGCTTAATGCTTGTCACTAGGGCCCGAGTGCCCATGATTTCAGATCTGAACCTATTATGTTTTCATCAATATATGTGTGTTCTTGATCCTATCTTGCAAGTCTATAGTCACCTATTATGTGTTATGATCCGACAATCCCGAAGTGACAATAATCGGGATACTTCTCGGTGATGACCGTAGTTTGAGGAGTTCATGTATTCACCATGTGTTAATGCTTTGGTACGGTTCTCTATTAAAAGGAGGCCTTAATATCCCTTAGTTTCCGCTAGGACCCCGCTGCCACGGGAGGGTAGGACAAAAGATGTCATGCAAGTTCTTTTCCATAAGCACGTATGACTATATTCGGAATGCATGCCTACATTACATTGATGAATTGGAGCTAGTTCTGTGTCACCCTATGTTATTGCTATTACATGAGGAATCGCATCCGACATAATTATCCATCACCGATCCATTGCCTACGAGCTTTTCATATATTGTGCTTCGCTTATTTACTTTTCTGTTGCTACTGTTACCATCACTACAAAACACCAAAAATATTTCTACTACTATCTTTACCTTTTACCACCGTTACCATTACTATCATATTACTTTGCTACTAAATACCTTGCTGCACATACTAAGTTATCCAGGTGTGGTTGAATTGACAACTCAATTGCTAATACTCAAGAATATTCTTTGGCTCCCCTTGTGTCGAATCAATAAATTTGGGTTGAATACTCTACCCTCGAAAGCTGTTACGATCCCCTACACTTGTGGGTCATCAACTCTCACACTCTAGACCGGTCAGCTCGCATTGAAAGTGAACGTCGAGCATAGGTCCACCGAACGCCTCAGCCACTGTGGGGTTTGTGTCCCGAAATTCTGACCAAAGTGGTTGCACGCCTACCCAAAACTCAAGCCAAAATCTGGTGGATCATCCGTCCTGCACAACAAACTCTGCCCCCATGGCCAAAGTCGGCTTAATGTGTTGGATCAAGTTCTAGAAAGGGGATCCCCTCGCGGCTCCATTGAAAAAAATCCCATTGGGGAAATATTTCACTCTAAGCAGGTCAGCCCATAGCCCGGTCGCCCCTTGCGACAATTTCCAAATCCATTTACACATGAGTGCAATGTTCATCAATCTGGAATTCGTAATCCCAACTCCCCCCAAGGACTTGGGTCGACAAATAGCCGCCCAACCATATGGTATTTGCGCTTGGGGCCTGCCCCTTCCCAAAAGAATTGGGAGTGTGGCGTGTCTATCTTAGCATGCACCCCCTAGCTAATAGGAAAATGCCCATCACAAACATGGGTAATGAGGAAAGGCTCGAGTTGGTTAAGATGAGTCTTGCCGCTGAAGACATGAATTTACCACGCCACGGGCACACCCGACCCCCTACCTTAGCATAGAGAGGCTCCCAACCGTCAATGGAAAGCTTCCTAGTGACTATTGGTAGTCCTAGATAGGTAAATAGAAACTTGCCCAACTTGTAGTTGAGCAAGTCCGCGATGCGATGACCCTCGTCCACATCCATCCCCATGGATAGGACTTCACATTTGTGAAAGTTGAAATCCCGAACATAAGCTCAAAGCTAAGCAGGAGTGCTTTCACAGTGGGTATGCTATGGGTGTCGGGCTGGAACATGAACAAAGTATCATCTGCATAATATAAATGGGAAACCCCTTGCGATTAAGTGACCAAGAACGCCCCTAATGTGGGCAGCCATATATAGTTGCCTTATGAAGCATTGCTGCCAGGGCTCGGAAAACAAAATTAAACAGTAGCGGGGACATTGGGTCGCCCTGATGGAGTCCCCGCTTGTTACGAAGAAGTTCCCTACCTCTCCATTAACCAAGATTGTGGTTTGGCCTCCCGAGACCAAATGCATCATTCGATGCACCCAAACAGCCGAGAAACCGCGACTCATTAGGACTCGACAAAGGAAATCCCAATTAATGTGATCGTACACCTTTTTGAAATCTAATTTCAGTAGGATCGCCAGCTCTTTCGTGCGTTTTAGCTCATGGATGATTTCCTGGAGTGCTAGCGCGCCCTCGAGAATGTTGCGACCTCAAATGAACGTGGACTGTGTATGGCTGATAGAGCGATGCATGACCGGGACCAAACGCGCCGTGCACGCCTTGGAACAGATCTTACAAGGAACATTAATGAGTGCGATCGGCCTAAACTGATGAATATTGTCTACCCCGGCCACCTTTGGGATCAGCGATAGGACACAAAAATTGAGACGAGAGATGTCTATCATGCTTCAAATAAAGCCGTAACACAACTCGAAGATATGTCCCTTAAGCAGAGGCTAGAAACGTTTAAACATAGTGACGGGCCGCCCATCGAGCCCTAGGGCCGTGTCTGATTTCATACCGAGCCGTCAATTTCCTTGGGAAGGAAAGCCAGGCCTAACCCCTCATTTTCTTGGTCTGAAATCAACTGCGTTGGGGCCCAAACGTCCAAACGCAGCCCAACCCGTTGCTCCTTGCTAGAGCCCAACAGCTGTTTCTAGAACTCGTAGACGTGGCGCATAATGTCAGGTGACACAGCAACAACCCATGTTCTGACTACAGAGCTAGTATGGCACACTTCCGCCGCCTCCCATTAGCGTACACATGGAAGTGATGCGTGTTAGCATCCCCTTCAACGTCCATTTAAGGCCACCTCTCCTACGCCAGTATTCTTCCTCCGCACAGAGAAGAGCCTCGACTTGGTTTTCCAAAGCGTAGAGGTGAGCCCACTCTTGCTCTGAAAAATCCCTGGCGTCGGCTTGGGCATCTAACAGTGCAAGCTCAAGGACAATGCTTTCCCTAAGCGCCTTGTCCTGGCAACCTTGGTTAGCTCCCCAGCCCTTCAGGGCTGCCCATAGACTGGCCCAACCACAATCCAGAACTCCATCGGCCCCCTCTGCGACCCAATTTGAATCACGCTACTTGTCCATTTTTTCCGAAAGGTACTTTCGAAGTCAGGAACCTCGAACCATGTCATCTCGAAGAAAAACCTTGGGCTCCTAAGAATCTGTTCCACCCTAGAGGACAGGATCAAAAGGACGTGGTCCGACCCAAGACGAGTCTCCACGACCAACGAGCAAAGGGGGAGGGGGCACACCTCCCATTCAGTCGAGACAAACACCCCATCCAGCATTGATCTTGGGCTAAGGCTGGAGGCAAGGACCCGACACATTCATATTTGGGGTTGAGCACTACTTTTGTCCTCTATTCACTAGTGCCCTTAGAGCATCTACAACCATACTTGGCAAATCCGGTCTCCTATACATCCGCGGACGTCCGGGCATGCCCCGCGGATGCATCTGGACGGGCCCTTGATACATCTCCAACGTATCTATAACTTTTGATTGTTCCATGCTATTATATTACCCGTTCTGGATGTTCATGGGCTTTACTTTACACTTTTATATCATTTTTGGGACTAACCTACTAACCGGAGGCCCAGCCCGAATTGCTGTTTTTTTGGCCTATTTCAGTGTTTCGAAGAAAAGGAATATCAAACAGAGTCCAAACGGAATGACACCTTCGGGAGCGATCTTTTTGGAACAAACGTGATCTAGAGGACTTGGAGAGGAAGTCAAGAAACAAGCGTGGCAGCCACGAGGGTGCCCGGCACGCCCCCTAGAGCTGGGCGCGCCCCCCACCCTCGTGGGCCTCTCGAGCGTCCACCGACCTACTTCTTCCTCCTATATATACCCATGTATCCCGAAAACATCAGAAGCGACCACAAAAAACTATTTCCACCGTCGTAACCTTCTGTATCCGCGAGATTCCATCTTGGAGCCTTCGCCGGCACTCCACCGTAGGGGAAACGACCACGGAGGGCCTCTACATCATCTCCAAGGCCCTTCTGATGAGTTGTGAGTAGTTTACCACAAACCTTCGGGTCCATAGTTATTAGCTAGATGGCTTCTTCTCGCTCTTTGAATCTCAATACAAAGTTCTCCTCGATCTTCTTGGAGATCTATTTGATGTAACTCTTTTTGCGGTGTGTTTGTCGAGATCCGATGAATTGTGGGTTTATGATCAAGTTTATCTATGAGAAATATTTGAATATCCTCTGAATTCTTTTATGTGTGATTAAGTTATCTTTGCAAGTCTCTTCGAATTATCAATTTGGTTTGGCCTACTAGATTGATCTTTCTTGCAATGGGAGAAGTGCTTAGCTTTGGGTTCAATCTTGCGGTGTCCTTTCCTAGTGACAGCAGGGGCAGCAAGGCACATATTGTATTGTTGCCATCAAGGATAAAAAGATGGTGTTTATATCATATTGCATGAGTTTATCCCTCTACATCATGTCATCTTTCTTAATGCGTTACTCTGTTCTTTATGAACTTAATACTCTAGATGCATGCTGGATAGCGGTCGATGTGTGGAGTAATAGTAGTACATGCCGGCAGGAGTCGGTCTACTTGTCACTGACGTGATGCCTATATACATGATCATGACTAGATAATCTCATAATTATTCGCTTTTCTTCAATTGCTCGAAAGTAATTTGTTCACCCACCGTAATACTTACGCTATCTTGAGAGAAGCCGCTAGTGAAACCTATGGCCCCGGGTCTATCTCTTATCATATAAGCTTTCAATCTACTTTTATTTGCATCTTTACTTTTCCAATCTATATTATAAAATACCAAAAATATATTTATCTTATCCTATTATCTCTATCAGATCTCACTTTCGCAAGTGGCCTTGAAGGGATTGACAACCCCTTTATTGTGTTGGTTGCGAGTTCTTGTTTGTTTGTGTAGGTGCGTGGGACTTTTGAGGAGCCTCCTATTGCTGCATCACCCTTTCCTCTTCAAGGACAACCAATGCAAGCTCAAGACGTAGCAAGAAGGATTTCTGGTGCCTCTGCCGGGGCGGTCTTCGCTCAAGTCAAGACATACCAAGTACACATCACAAACTCATCTCCCTCGCACTTACATTATTTGCCATTTGCCTCTCGTTTTCGTCTCCCCCACTTCACCCTTGCCATTTTATTCGCCCTCTCTTTCCCAATCTCCTCTCTCTTTCACTTGCCTTTTTTGTTTTGCTTGTGTGTTGGATTTCTTGTCGTTATGGCGCAAGATAATACCAAATTGTGTGACTTCTCCAATACCAATAATAATGATTTCCTTAGTACTCCGATGGCTCCTCTTAATGATGTTGAGTCTTGTGAAATCAATGCTACTTTGCTGAATCTTGTTATGAAAGATCAATTCTCCAGCCTTCCTAGTGAAGATGTTGCTACCCATCTAAACAACTTTGTTGATTTGTGTGAGATGCAAAATAAGAAAGATACCGATAATGATATTGTTAAGTTAAAGTTATTTCCGTGTTCACTTAGAGATCATGCTAAAGTTTGGTTTTCGTCTTTGCCTAAGAATAGTATTGATTCATGGAATAAGTGCAAAGATGATTTTATCTCTAAGTATTTTTCCTCCCACTAAGATCATCTCTCTTAGGAACGATATTATGAATTTTAAACAACTTGATCATGAGCATGTTGCCCAATCTTGGGAAAGAATGAAATTGATGATTCACAATTGCCCTACTCATGGTTTGAACTTATGGATGATCATACAAAAAATTTATGACCGATTGAATTTTGCTTCTAGAACTCTTTTAGACTCGGCCGCGGGAGGAACGTTTATGGAAATCACCTTAGGAGAAGCTACTAAACTCCTTGATAATATTATAGCTAATTATTCTCAATGGCACACCGAAAGATCTACTAGTAAAAAAGTGCATGTTATAGAAGAAATTAATGTTTTGAGTGGAAAGATGGATGAACTTATGAAATTGTTTGCTACTAAGAGTGCTCCTATTGATCCCAATGATATGCCTTTGTCTATTTTGATTGAGAATAATAATGAATCTATGGATGTGAATTTTGTTGGTAGGAATAATTTTGGTAACAATGCTTATAGAGGAAACTTTAATACTTGACCGTTCCCTAGTAATTTCTCTAATAATTATGGAATTTCCTACAATAATTCTTATTGTAATTTTAATAAGATGCCCTCTGATTTTGAGAATAGTGTTAAAGAATTTATGATCTCTCAAAAGAATTTTAATGCCTTGCTTGAAGAAAAATTGCTTAAAGTTGATGATTTGGCTAGAAACGTTGATAGACTTTCGCTTGATGTTGATTCTTTGAAACTTACATCTACTCCTCCTAAACATTATATCAATGAGTCTCTCAAGGATATGAGAATTTCCATTGATGAGTGCAAGGAAAGAACCGCTAGATTGCGTGCTAAGAAAGATTGCTTTGTAAAAGCGTGTTCCTCTAGTTTCCATGAAAATAATGATGAAGATCTAAAAGTTATTGATGTGTCCCCTATTAAATATTTGTTTTGCAATATGAATCTTGATAATGATGGGACTGGAGATGAGTCAACTTTAGTTAAAAGGCGTCCCAATGATACGGAGTTTTTAGATCTTGATGCTAAATTTGGTAAAAGTGGGATTGGAGATGTCAAGACTTTAAATAGCATTGAACCCACTATCTTGGATTTCAAGGAATTTAATTATGATAATTGTTCTTTAGAAGATTGTATTTCCTTGTTGCAATCCGTGTTGAATTCTCCTCATGCTTATAGTCAAAATAAAGCTTTTATCAAACATATTGTTGATGCCTTGATGCAATCTTATGATGAAAAACTTAATTTGGAAGTTTCTATACCTAGAAAACTTAATGATGAGTGGGAACCTACTATAAAGATTAAAATTAAAGATCATGAGTGTTATGCTTTGTGTGATTTGGGTGCTAGTATTTCCATGATTCCGAAAACTTTATGCGATATTCTAGGTTTCCATGATCTTGATGATTGCTCTTTAAATTTGCACCTTGCAAATTCCACCATTAAAAAGCCTATGGGAAGAATCAATGATGTTCTTATTGTTGCAAATAGGAACTATGTGCCCGTAGATTTTATCGTTCTTGATATAGATTGCAATCTTTCATGTCCAATTATTCTTGGTAGACCTTTTCTTAGAACGATTGGTGCGATTATTGATATAAAGGAAGGGAATATTAGATTCGAATTTCCATTAAGGAAAGGCATGGAGCACTTTCCAAGAAAGAAATTTAAATTACCTTATGAATTGAGTGCCAAAGATGGCACTACTTATATCTATCCTCGCTTTTATGCCTAGCTAGGGGCATTAAACGATAACGCTATTTGGGAGGCAACCCAATTTTATTTTAATTTTTTTGTTTTTTGCTTCTGTTTAGTAATAAATTTTTCATCTACCTTCTATTTAGATGTGTTTTTTATGTTTTAATTAGTGTTTGTGCCAAGTAGAACCTATAGGATAACCTATGGTGATAGTTAATTTGATTCTGCTGAAAAACTGAAACTTTGCACGCACGAAACTAATTTTAGTAATTCATAGAAACATGCTTTTGTGTTGATTCTTTTTGATGTAGATCAATAGAAAAATCTCCCAGGACTTCCTATTTTGGTAGGATTTTTAGAGTTTCAGAAGTATTCGAGAGTTATAGATTTCTATAGACTTCTGTTTTTGACAGATTCTTTTTTCCGTGTGTTGTTTGCTTATTTCGATGCATCTATGGCTAGTATGTAGGGTATGAACCATAGAGAAGTTGGAATACAGTAGGTTTAACACCAATATAAATAAAGAATTAGTTCATTACAGTACCTTATGTGGTGGTTTTTCTTTCTTGCACTAATGGAGCTTATGAGATTTCCAGTTGAGTTTTGTGTTGTGAAGTTTTCAAGTTTTGGGTAAAGATTTGATGGACTATGGAATAAGGAGTGGCAAGAGCCTAAGATTGGGGATGTCGATGGCACCCCAAGATATTCAAGGATAACCAAAATCCTAAGCTTGGGGATGCCCCGGAAGGCATCCCCTCTTTCGTCTTCGTCTATCGGTAACTTTACTTGGAGCTATATTTTTATTCGCCACATGATATGTGTTTTGCTTGGAGAGTCTTGTATGATATTAGTATTTGGTTTTTAGATTACCACAATCATCCTTGATGTACACACCTTTTGGGGAGAAGCCCACTTGATTAGAATTTATTAGAACACAATATGTGCTTCACTTATATCTTTTGAGCTAGATAGTTTTTGCTCTAGTACTTCACTTATATCTTTTAGAGCACGGCGGTGGCTTAATTTTGAAGAAATTGTTGATCTCTCATGCTTCACTTATATTATTTTGAGAGTCTTTTAGAACAGCATGATATTTTCTATGGTTATAAATTTGGTCCTAGAATGATGAGCATCCAAGTTGGGTATAATAAAAACTATCATAGAAAGTGCATTAAACACTAGGATCAATTTGATGCTTTGAGACATAAAGGTGGTAATATTAGAGTCATGCTAGTTGGGTAATTATGAAATTGAGAAATACTTGTGTTGAAGTTGGCAAGTCCCGTAGCATGCACGTATGGTAAACGTCATGTGACAAATGTGTTGCATGGGGTGCTCTTTTAATTGTCTTCCTTATGAGTGGAGGTCGGGATCGCGCGATGGTTAACTCCTACCAACCCTTCCCCTAGGAGCATGCATAGTAGTACTTTGCTTCGAGGACAAGTAGACTTTTGCAATAAGTATATGAGTTCTTTATGACTAATGTGAGTCCATGGATATACGCACACTCACCCTTCCACTTTGCTAGCCTCTTTTATGCCGCGCAACTTTCGCCAGTATCATGCACCCATTATTTACCTTCCTCACAACAGCCACCATACCTACCTATTATGGCATTTCCATAGCCATTCCGAGATATATTGCCATGCAACTTTCCACCGTTCCGTTTATTATGACATGTTCCATCATTGTCATATTGCTCTTTGCATGATGATGTAATTGACAATGTATTTGTGGCAAGGCCACCTTCATAATTTTTCATACATGTCACTCTTGATTCATTGCATATCCCGGTACACCGCCGGAGGCATTCATATAGAGTCTTATTTTGTTCTAAATGTTGAGTTGTAATTCTTGAATTGTAAATTAATAAAAGTGTGATGATCTTCATTATTAGAGCATCGTCCCAAGTGAGGAAAGGATGATGAAGACTATGATTCCCCCACAAGTCGGGATGAGACTTCGGACATTAAAAAAGAAAAAAGAAAAAAAGAGGCTAAAGAGCCCACCAAATAAAAAAATGAGAGAAAAAGAGAGAAGGGACAATGCTACTATCTTTTCTTCGACACTTGTGCTTCAAAGTAGCACCATGATCTTCATGATAGAGAGTCTCCTGTGTTGTCACTTTCATATACTAGTGGGAATTTTTCATTATAGAACTTGGCTTGTATATTCCAATGATGGGCTTCCTCAAAATGCCCTAGGTCTTCGTGAGCAAGCGAGTTGAATGCACACCCACTTAGTTTCTTTTGTTGAGCTTTCATACACCCGCTGAAGAGATGAATTTACCATGCCACGGGCACACCCGACCCCCTACCTTAGCATAGAGAGGCTCCCAACCGTCAATGGAAAGCTTCCTAGTGACTATTGGTAGTCCTAGATAGGTAAATGGACACTTTCCCAACTTGTTGTTGAGCAAGTCCGCGATGCGATGACCCTCGTCCACATCCATCCCCATGGATAGGACTTCACATTTGTGAAAGTTGAAATCCCGAACATAAGCTCAAAGCTAAGCAGGAGTGCTTTCACAGTGGGTATGCTATGGGTGTCGGGCTGGAACATGAACAGAGTATCATCTGCATAATATAAATGGGAAACCCCTTGCGATTAAGTGACCAAGAATGCCCCTAATGTGGGCAGCCATATATAGTTGCCTTATGAAGCATTGCTGCCAGGGCTCGGAAAACAAAATTAAACAGTAGCGGGGACATTGGGTCGCCCTGATGGAGTCCCCGCTTGTTACGAAGAAGTTCCCTACTTCTCCATTAACCAAGATTGTGGTTTGGCCTCCCGAGACCAAATGCATCATTCGGTGCACCCAAACAGCCGAGAAACCGCGACTCATTAGGACCCGACAAAGGAAATCCCAATTAATGCGATCGTACACCTTTTCGAAATCTAATTTCAGCAGGATCACCAGCTCTTTCGTGCGTTTTAGCTCATGGATGATTTCCTGGAGTGCTAGCGCGCCCTCGAGAATGTTGCGACCTCAAATGAACGTGGACTGTGTATGGCTGATAGAGCGGTGCATGACCGGGACCAAACGCGTCGTGCACGCCTTGGAACAGATCTTACAAGGAACATTAATGAGTGCGATCGGCCTAAACTGATGAATATTGTCTACCCCGGCCACCTTTGGGATCAGCAATAGGACGCAAAAATTGAGACGAGAGATGTCTATCGTGCTTCAAATAAAGCCGTAACACACCTCGAAGATATGTCCCTTAAGCAGAGGCTAGAAACGTTTAAACATAGCGACGGACCGCCCTTCGAGCCCTGGGGCCGTGTCTGATTTCATACCAGGCCATCAATTTCCTTGGGAAGGAAAGCCAGGCCTAACCCCTCGTTTTCTTGGTCTGAAACCAACTGCGTTGGCGCCCAAACGTCCAAACGCAGCCCAGCACGTTGCTCCTTGCTAGAGCCCAACATCTGTTTTTAGAACTCGTAGACGTGGCTCATAATGTCAGGCTGACACATCAGCAACCCTTGTTCTGACTTCAGATGTAGTATGGCACACTTCCGCCGCCTCCCATTAGCGTGCACATGGAAGTAATGCGTGTTAGCATCCTCTTTAGTGTCCATTTAAGGCCACCTCTCCTACGCCAGTATTATTCCTCCGCACAGAGAAGAGCGTCGACTTGGTTTTCCAAAGCGTAGCGGTGAGCCCCCTCTTTCTCTGAAAAACCCCTGGCGTCGGCTTGGGCATCTAACAGCGCAAGCTCAAGGACAATGCTTTCCCTAAGCGCCTTGTCCTGGCGACCTTGGTTAGCTCAACAACCCTTCGGGGCTGCCCATAGACGGGCCCCAGCCACAATCCAGAACTCCATCGGCCCCCTCTGCTACCCAATTTGAATCACGCTACTTGTCCATTTTTTCCGAAAGGTACTTTCGAAGTCAGGAACCTCGAACCATGTCGTCTCGAAGAAAACCCTTGGGATCCTAAGAATCTGTTCCTCCCCAGAGGACAGGATCAAAGGGACGTGGTCCAACCCAATACGAGTGTCCACGACCAACGAGCAAAGGGGGTGCCAAACCTCCCATTCAGTCGAGACAAACACCCGATCCAGTACTGATCTTGGGCTAAGGCTGGAGGCAAGGACCCGACACATTCATATTTGGGGTTGAGCACTACTTTTGTCCTCTATTCACTAGTGCCCTTAGAGCATCTACAACTAGACTTGGCAAATCCGGCCTCCTATACGTCCGCGGACGCATCCGGGCATGCCCCGCGGACGCATCTGGACGGGCCCTTGATACGTCTCCAACGTATCTATAATGTTTGATTGTTCCATGGTATTATATTACCAGTTTTGGATGTTTATGGACTTTACTTTACACTTTTGTATCATGTTTGGGAATAACCTACTAACCAGAGGCCCAGCCCGAATTGCTGTTTTTCTGCCTATTTCAGTGTTTCGAAGAAAAGGAATATCAAACGGAGTCCAAACAGAATGAAACCTTCGGGAGCGATCTTTTTCGAACAAACGTGATCCAGAGGACTTGGAGTGGAAGTCAAGAAACAAGCGAGGCGTCCACGCGGGTGCCCGGCACGCCCTTAGGGCTAGGTGCGCCCCCACCCTCATGGGCCCCTCGAGCGTCCACCGACCTACTTCTTCCTCCTATATGTACCCATGTACCCCGAAAACACCAGAAGCGACCATGAAAATTTATTTCCACCGCCATAACCTTCATTATCCGCGAGATCCCATCTTGGAGCCATCGCCGGCGCTCTGCCGGAGGGGGAACCGACCATGGAGGGCCTCTACATCATCTCCAAGGCCCTTCCGATGAGTTGTGAGTAGTTTACCACAGACCTTCGGGTCCATAGTTATTAGCTAGATGGCTTCTTCTCTCTCTTTGAATCTCAATACAAAGTTCTCCTCGATCTTCTTGGAGATCTATTCGATGTAACTCTTTTTGCGGTGTGATTGTCGAGATCCGATGAATTGTGGGTTTATGATCAAGTTTATCTATGAGAAATAATTGAATCTCCTCTGAATTCTTTTATGTGTGATTAAGTTATCTTTGCAAGTCTCTTCGAATTATTAGTTTGGTTAGGCCTACTAGATTGATATTTCTTGCAATGGGAGAAGTGCTTAGCTTTGGGTTCAATCTTGTGGTTCTCTTTCCCAGTGACAGTAGGGGCAGCAAGGCACGTATTGTATTGTTGCCGTCGAGGATAAAAAGATGGGGTTTATATCATATTGCATGAGTTTATCCCTCTACATCATGTCATCTTTCTTAATGCGTTACTCTGTTCTTTATGAACTTAATACTCTAGATGCATGCTGGATAGCGGTCGATGTGTGGAGTAATAGTAGTAGATGCAGGCAGCAGTCGGTCTACTTGTCACGGACGTGATGCCTATATACATGATCATGCCTATATAATCTCATAATTATTCGCTTTTCTATCAATTGCTCGACAGTAATTTGTTCACCCACCATAATACTTATGCTATCTTGAGAGAAGCCCCTAGTGAAACCTATGGCCCCCGGGTCTATCTCTTATCATATAAGCTTTCAATCTACTTTTATTTGCATCTTTACTTTTCCAATCTATATCATAAAATACCAAAAATATATTTATCTTATCTTATTATCTCTATCAGATCTCACTTTCGCAAGTGGCCTTGAAGGGATTGACAACCCCTTTATTGCGTTGGTTGTGAGTTCTTGTTTGTTTGTGTAGGTGCGTGGGACTTTTGAGGAGCCTCCTACTGGATTGATACCTTGGTTCTCAAAAACTGAGGGAAATACTTATGCTACTATTGCTGCATTATCCTTTCCTCTTCAAGGAAAACCAACGCAAGCTCAAGACGTAGCAGCCCTCATATTTCACTCCGGGTGTTGAGGCCTATTTGAGGCACCCGTTGAGGGAGTCCTGGATAAGGGGGTATCCGGACAGCCGGACTATATTCATCGTCCGGACTATAGAAGCGTCAAGATACAAGACTCAAGACTTCGGCTCGTGTCCAGATGGGACTCTCCTTTGCGTGGAAGACAAGCTTGGCGATCCGGATATTATGTTTCCTTCCTTGTAACCGACTCCATGTAAACCCTAGCTCTCCGGTGTCTATATAAACCGGAGAGCATGGTCCTTAGAAGGCCGATCACAATTACAATCATACCATCATAGGCTAGCTCTTAGGGTTTAGCCTCTACGATCTCTTGATAGATCTACTCTTGTATCCCACATATTTCAATATTAATCAAGCAGGAAGTAGGGTTTTACCTCCATCGAGAGGGCCCGAACCTGGGTAAACATTGTGTCCCTTGCTTCCTGTTACCATCAGCCTAAGATGCACAGATTAGGACCCCCTACCCGAGATCTGCCGATTTTGACACCGACATTGGTGCTTTCATTGAGAGTTCCTCTGTGTCGTCGCTTCAAGGCTTGATGGCGTCTTCAATCGTCAATGACATGGTCCAGGGTGAGACTTTTCTCCCCGGACAAATCTTTGTGTTCGGCGGCTTCGCACTTCGGGCCAATTCGCTTGGCCAATTGGAGCAGATCGACAGCTTCGCCCCTGGCCACCAGATCAGGTTCGGAAACTTGAACTACACGACAGATGATCGCGGAGACTTGATCTTCGACGGATTCGAGCCTGCGCCAGGAGCGCCGGATAGCCATGACGAGCACGGCCTAGACCTGCTGTCGGACAGTGCCCGGGACATCATCCCCGAGGCAGCCCCGGATCTAAATCCAGGGCAGGTTGCATTGCCTACGGACGGAGGGCTGGACCCTGCCCCGCAGGCCGCACACTTATCGACGATGGAGCCAAACACGGGTCTCACCTCTGTGGAGGCCTGTAACACTGGGCCCCGGACTCATATCCGGCTGTTGGTCCTGGTCCGCTAACTCTCCAGCCAGCCGAGCCAGGCTGGGCCCCGGTAATGGAGTTTACCGTTGCAGACATCTTTCAGCACTCGCCCTTTGGCGACATGCTAGACTCATTGAAGTCTCTCTCTTTGTCAAGAGGCTCTGGGCCGAACTATGTCCGGCTTGAGTGGGAAGCAGGCGACGAAGGAATTCGCTGCCCACCCACCACCCACTTTGTCGGCACAATCGATGATTTAACCGACGTGCTCGACTTTGACTTCGAAGACATCGACGGTATGGACGACAATGCAGGAGATATACAAGAGCCATCGCTCACTGGGCGGTGGACAGCCACCTCTTCATATGATATATATATGGTGGACACTCCGAAAGAAACCAACGGCGATGAGGCAACGTAGGATAACCCCTCCAAGAAGAAAGCAAAGCATGGGCGTCGCAAACGCCGCTCCAAGCCCCACCAAGGCAATACCGGCACCGGAGACAACAATAATCCGGACGGTGCCGACGATGAATACAACCCCGAACAGCCCGCCTTCGAGCAGGCCGAACAGGAAGACGGGCATGACAGCCCAGATGAACAGGCGACGGACGGGTATCCGGAGGAGGACAACTACATGCCCCTCTCCAAATACGAGATTAGCCTCGGCGACGACGAGTTTGGCGTACCCGAAGACCCCGCAGAGCAGGAGCGCTTCAAGCGCTGGCTTATTGCCACTGCGAGAAGCCTGAAGAAGAAGCAGCAGCAGCTCCAAGCTGATCAAGATCTGCTCACAAACAGATGGACAGAAGTCCTGGCAGCCGAGGAATATGGACTCGAGCACCCCACGGCTGACCGACCGCCTCGAGGTCGGGACAAAACGGCATATCAACTGAAATACCAGCCTGTACCCCCGCGTCGATTTACTACGGCCCAGGAAATACTAAGGACATGCACGATAAACTGGATAACGATGCAGGACAACCAAGATCGATCTACAGATCACGGGGGCGCGCCGAAGCACATGACGATGACCGTCATACCGGATACACTAACAGCAAATCCGGCCGGGCCGAATACAACCTGTCAGACACAGCCGAACTGCCCGTGACATAGCCCGACATAGAGGCGCCGCACACCCCCTCTGCTTCACTGATGAAGTGATGGATCATGAATTCCCAAAAGGGTTTAAACCCGTAAACATCGAATCATACAATGGCACCACAGACCCCGCGGTATGGATCAAGGATTTCCTGCTCCACATTCACATGGCCCGCGGAGATGATCTACATGCCATCAAGTATTTGCCCCTTAAGCTCAAAGGACCTGCCCGGCACTGGCTAAGCAGCCTGCTCGCAAAATCCATTGGCAGTTGGAAAAATCTGGAAGACGCATTTCTTGACAACTTCCAGGGCACATATGTGCGACCTCCGGATGCCGATGACTTGAGCCACATTACTCAACAACCCGTAGAATCAGCCAGGAAATTCTGGACTCGGTTCTTAACTAAAAAGTACCAAATAGTCGACTGTCGGGACGCCGAAGCCCTGGCGGCTTTCAAGCATAATATCCGTGACGAGTGGCTTGCCGGACACCTCGGCCAGGAGAAACCCAAGTCCATGGCAGCTCTTACGACACTAATGACCCGCTTTTGCATGGGCGAGGACAGATGGTTGGCTCGCAGTAGCACTACGCCACATTCTGGAACTTCAGATGTCTGGGACAATAATGGTAAGCCAGGGTGCAACATACACAAGCGACGGAACAACGGCTACAACACCGAGGATACGGCGGTCAATGCCGGATTCAGCGGATCGAAATCCGGTCAGCGGAAGAAGCCATTCAAGCGTAACAATCAAGGACCATCCAGTCTGGACCGTATACTGGAGCACTCGTGCCAAATTCATGGCACCTCGGACAAGCCAGCCAACCACACCAATAGAGACTGCTGGGTATTTAAACAGGCCGGCAAAATAAACGCCGAAAACAAGGACAAGGGGTTGCACAGCGACGATGACGATGAGCCCCGGCGTTTGAACATGGGGGGACAGAAGAAGTTTCCTCCCCAGGTGAAAATGGTCAACATGATCTACGCCACCCACATCCCCAAGCGGGAATGGAAGCGAGCGCTACGGGACGTATATGCGATGGAGCTAGTCGTCCCCAAATTTAACCCATGGTCAGCTTGTGCGATCACCTTTGATCGTAGGGATCACCCTACTAGCATTCGTCATGGCGGCTCATCCGCATTGGTTCTAGACCCAATCATAGACGGATTTCACCTCACAAGAGTCCTCATGGACGGAGGCAGCAGCCAGAACCTGCTTTATCAGGACACAGTGCGGAAGATGGGCATCGATCCTTCAAGGATCAAGCCCACCAAAACCACCTTTAAAGGTGTCATTCCTAGAGTAGAGGCCCGTTGCACGGGCTCTATAACATTGGAAGTGGTCTTCGGATCTCCGGATAACTTCCGAAGAGAAGAGCTAATCTTCGATATCGTCCCTTTCCACAGTGGTTACCATGCCCTGCTCGGACGAACCGCATTTGCTAGATTCAATGTGGTACCACACTATGCATACCTCAAGCTCAAGATGCCAGGCCCGCGCAGGGTCATAACAGTCAACGGAAATATGGACCGCTCTCTCCATACGGAAGAACATACTGCAGCCCTTGAGGCAGAAGTACAATGCGGCCTCCTCCGGCACACCACCAATCCGGCGACGACAACTTCAAGCTCCGTCAAGCGAGGGCGGAACACCCCGCGGCAAGATCAGTAAGCACGACAAGAGCAGGACTAGCAGTTCGGCCTCCGCTCAAATCCCATCAAAGCAGCATTCGTGCCTCGCATACACAATTACGCACTCAAAATACCATGGGCACAGGCGGAAGCGTATCAGGGGCTCAGTCAACAATACGGTATCACTTCATAACCTTTCCATTCACCCTTAAGGACATTGCTTTAGTGCAGCTTCTCCAGAATAGCTGGATTGTCAGACTTACATAGGAGAGGAAACCCAGGAGGCAACAGGCTTTGGGAACAGCAGGAAACACCCAGGTGGAATCTATTTATGATTGTTGTTCCTGCTTTATCTATATGTATGTAGCCTGCCCCTGGATAGGATATGTCAAATAATCCTATTTGTCTCCGCCTAATGCATACATTGTAAACATACGCTTAAACATAGTATTTATCAATGGGAGACCACATATAGCGTCAACTTACTTATTTTTATTTGAGCATTTTTTATAAATGTCTATTTAATTTTGCATCCGTACACTTTGGTACGCGTAGTTTGCCAGGGGCTTCTTTTGGTACCCCATAATATGGCAAGTCAAGTCCGAACACTTTCAATAGTGCGGCACCCCGAACTTATAACATTATATGCATCAGCTCCGAATCATGTCTTGGGTTACGGTTTGGATAGCCCGGCTCCCTTGCTTTGGTGCCTTACGTTCTGTTAATTCGGCTAAGGTACCCCAGGGAGAACTACTGTGATTGTGCCCTGGTTCTTCCGGACGAGCACCTCAGTAGAGAAAGCACAAAATTGTCCGACATGATGTGGCGAGAGACTGGTCGCTGTTCGAGAGGTCTTAAAATCCTTAAAGATTTTTCCGCTTTAGGCGTTAATTCGGCTTTGTCCGATATAGGCGTGTATAGCGCCCCAATTCGGCCTTCCGGATTCTAGGGGCTTCACCGACATTTAAAATGGCGGACTTTTATGGCTAAGTGAAAGTTATAAAGTCGCATAGTCTGATTGCCTGGTTCGTTGCGCTGGACACCTCCTTAAGGGACCAAACATTTGGATAAAGAGTGTTCGGGTTTTCCACGAACACCCCAATACTAGTTACATGGGGGCGGAAGCCGACGACTGGCCTACTTTCAGAATTTGATAAACAGCCGCACAGAAGGTGATATTTTAAATAACAAAAGCGCTACATAGCGCAAGTAACTTCGTCTTTAAATTACAAAAATGACAGAGGTGAATTCATTCAAAAATTATGTCTTTGGTACATTCATCGGCCACGAGGCGAGCACCTTTCATAACGCCATCGTAATACTTCTGGGGGACGCGATGTGGCTTGCCCTCTGGCGGCCCGTCCTTCACCAGCTTCTCCGCATCCAGCTTGCCCTAATGCACCTTGGCACGGGCAAGGGCCCGGCGGGCACCCGCAATGCAAACAGATCGCTTGATGACTTCCAGTCACGGACAGGAATCCACCATCCGCTTGATCAGGCCGAAGTAGCTGGTGGGCAGAAGCTCACCAGGCCATATCCGGACTATGAGATCTTTCATAGCCACTTCGGCCGCCTTGTGGAGTTCGACGAACTGCTTCAGTTGGTCACTCAGAGGCGTTGCATGTTCGGCCCTAGCATACTGGGACCAGAACAACTTCTCCGTTGAGCTCCCCTCCTGGGCACGGTAGAACTCCATGGCATCTGATACGCTGCGTGGCAGGTCTATGAATGCCCCTCGAGAGCTCCGAATTCGAGTAAGTAAAAGAAACGCCTCCTCCACATGTTTGCTTTGCATAAAAAATTTATTACCCGCCGCTATCTTTTTGGCCTCCTAGATCACTTGCTGTGCCCTCTCGGCTTCGGCCTTGGCGTCTTTTGTATTTGTAAGGGCCTTCGCAAGCTCGGCCTCTTTTGCTATAAGCTCCTGCCCCACAAACTCGAGCTTTTTGCCGAGCTCCCGGAGCTCTTCTTGTACTTCGCCCACTCCGGCTTCTTGCTTTTCGCGCTCCTTACGCTCCAAGGCCGCTTTGTTTTCGGCGTCAGACAGCACCTTCTTGAGAGACGCCACTTCGGTGGTGGCCTCTGCTATCAAATTACAACGCTTCGTTGTTAGCATAATCAACTTTTATTTTTTATTATATGAGAGAGGGGAATCATTCACCTTTGCTCTCCTCGAGCTGCCTCCTCGCGAGGCCGAGCTCTCCCTGTGCCCGCTCCAAGTCCTGCGTTAGGCCGGCGATTTCGGCCGTGCGAGCAGCAGCGGCCAGCAGCACAGCCTATTTATTTACATTCAGACTTATTGTTAGACTCCTGCGGATTATAGTTGACCCTCCATTTGGTTTTTCTTTCCGAACACCAAATAGAGTATCAGGGGCAACTACCTATCAAGTGGTGATTTCACACATTTTTACTTATCCCAAAGCCTGTTAGGAGGCTGGTGCAGGCTTCGGTTAGTCTGCTCTTCGCGGACGAAACCTTCTAAATCACCGTACTCATAAGAGTACGGTGCTCTTCATCTAGGGAAGCGCCGCGAAGCGCTTCCAGCAGACAATCCGGCGCCTCAGGCGCAACGGAAGTCCTTGATGCAGACGGCCCTCCCTCCCTAATGAGGGGCTGTCCGCCTGAATCCGGAACCACTGAAGGCTCCGAGATAGTGTTCGATTGAGAGTTCGGCTTGCTTCGGCTCTCACCTCCACGCTCCGCGGGGATCTTGAACCCCGCGAGTCCGATGTCTGGGACGCCGCCTTGAGGCACCTCCAGCGTCACCTCCCCTATCTCTAGGAGCCTTTGGGACAACACATCCGTGTCGTCCGCAGGCTACGGAGAAGTGGCCGTCGGGAGTGAGTTCATTGCTGACTCACTCAGGGACCCGTCCGAAGACGACACTTCAGGATGGGCCCTGGCCGGACTGCATACAAGTTTGGCATTATAAACAAAATTATGAAGCGAAAATTACGATTGAGTGCGGATACTTACGATCGCACAAGGGTCTTCTTCCTGGGCAGCCACCCTTCCTCGCTATCAGTGGCGGTGGCGGAGTAGTCCGGAAGGGATGCATTTCCCTTCTTAGACGTCCCAGTCTCCCCCACCGGGGCGGCCTTCCTCTTCTTCCCTCCCCTGATGCGGGGAGGTGGTGTTTCTCCTTGTTCCTCCCCGCCTCCGCGGGAGGAATCTGCCTCGTCATCATCGGACGACAAGGGTATGATGGCCTTACGCCCGGGGCCTCTCCTGGCCCCCTGGTTCGTCGTCTCAGGCCCCCCATCCTTTCCGGACCGGGCGACCTCCTATTCTTCTTCTTCTTCCCCTTCAGGGGAGGAGTGCGCCTCGTTATCTTCGGACGAGGCTTGCGCAACCTTACTTCGGAGACCCTTTCGGGTCCCCAGGGCCTTCTTATCGGCCTTCTTCTCCGGCCCCTTATAGGGCGCCGGGACAAGCATCTTCGTCAGAAGATCATTGTCTAGACTTTCTGGCAACGGAGCCGGACTGTCAATCCGCTCCGCTGTCTCCACATACTCCTAAACAAATATACACAATTGTTCAGGGATTTTCCATGAATACATTGGGAAGAACCGGACCCGGTGATGGCCTGAAAACTCACCTGGGTAGGTTGTCGTGCGGCGTGGAGCCCACGGTCCTCGGTTATGAGAGGATATACTTCGGTGGCCTTGAACAATGCCTTCCACACGTTCTTGTGCATCATGCCATAGAGCCTCTGGAGTATCTGGTGTTCGGCCGGGACGAATTCCCACAGATTGAATGCCTGCCTTTGGCACGGCAATATCAGGCGAATGAGCATGACTTGGATCACGTTGACAAGCTTGATGTTCTTGTCCTTCATGCCCTTGACACAGTTGATGAGTCCGGTCAGCTCGGCAGATTCGCCCCATAACAGGCCCTTCTGTTCCCAGGAGGTGAGCCGCATTGGGGTTCCAGATTGGAACTCGGGGGCCGCCGCCTAGTTGGCGTCACGTGTCTCGGTGATGTAGAACCACCCCGATTGCCACCCCTTCACGGTTTCCGCAACGGAGCCGTCAGGCCAGGTGACATTAGGCATTTTTCCCACCATGGCTCCTCCGCACTCCACTTGCTGGCCACTCACAATCTTCGGCTTCACGCAGAAGGTTTGGAGCCACAAGCCGAAATGAGGCTTAATGCAGAGGAAAGCCTCGCACACGATGATGAACGCCAAGATGTTGAGGACGAAGTTCGGGGCTAGATCATGGAAGTCTAGCCTGTAGTAGAACATGAGCCCGCGGACGAAGGGGTGGAGTGGAAACCCCAGTCCACAGACGAAGTGGGAAAGGAACACGACCCTCTCGTGGGGTCCTGGAGTTGGAATAACCTGCCCCTCATCTGGTAGCCGGTGTGCTATATCTGCGGCCAAGTATCCGGCCGCCCGGAAGAGATTCGTGATCTTCCTCTCCGTCGCGGTGGAAGCCACCCACTTGCCTCCTGCTCCGGACATGACTAATTGTGCGGATAACACCTGGACTAGGGCGCTGGAGCTCGAGGGGGCAAGAGTATGCGAGGGAGGAAGAAGGCGTGGGTAAAAATGAGGAACTCTTATCCCTTTATAGAGGCGACGAAAGCGGTGCACCTCCCAACTAGCCTGTTGAGAAACACTTACTTCCCAAGCACCACGATTGATGGCATGGGGGGATTACCCATACCCGTATTTATGAGAATCCCGTGATAAGGGAACAAGATCTCTGCTTTGACAAGACGTGTCAAGGAAACCGCCTCGCAATACACGTTGTGGCTGGCTGTGAAAAAACGGTTCGATCTGACCGAAATAACATGTCACGTTGTCTAAAAGTTGTCAGCTGAAGTATCATTCTCTCTATGGTGGTGTGTGAAGATCATTTTGTAGATCCGGACACGGCCTACGTGTTCGATAATAACCTTGGAGTATTCGGAGGAGGAACCTGCCTTGCAATGCCGAAGATAAGACTGCACGTCGGACTCATCGTCATTGAAGCCTGGTTCAGGGGCTACTGAGGGAGTCCTGGATAAGGGGGTATCCTGACAGCCGGACTATATTCATCGTCCGGACTATAGAAGCGTCAAGATACAAGACTCAAGACTTCGGCTCGTGTCCAGATGGGACTCTCCTTTGCATGGAAGACAAGCTTGGCGATCCGGATATTATGTTTCCTTCCTTGTAACCGACTCCATGTAAACCCTAGCTCTCCGATGTCTATATAAACCGGAGAGCATGGTCCTTAGAAGGCCGATCACAATTACAATCATACCATCATAGGCTAGCTCTTAGGGTTTAGCCTCTATGATCTCGTGGTAGATCTACTCTTGTATTCCACATATCTTCAATATTAATGAAGCAGGAAGTAGGGTTTTACCTCCATCGAGAGGGCCCGAACCTGGGTAAGCATTGTGTCCCTTGCTTCCTGTTACCATTAGCCTAAGACGCACAGATCGGGACCCCCTACCCGAGATCCGCCGGTTTTGACACCGACACACGTCTGTGTCGAACTTTCGTGATTGGACAATGACCGGGCGGCCTGCCCGGGCGTATGAGGTGGGTTTGAGGCGCCCGACCTTAGATGCTCTTAGTTTCGTCGGACCGTGTATAATCGAGGGACGCTCGCCAGTGTTATTCAACCCTTCTACCAATGAAATGATGTGCAACTTGTGTATTCGTGAAGAAAAAACCATTGTGCAGATTCAACTCCAAATTCTACAAAATTATTAGCGGACATTTCAACGTATTATATGCTTCTCTTTTATATTTTTAGATAAAAAGCTTAAGGTTCACCCCGCAAAAAAAGCTTAAGGTTCAGTCCATGTAGGCAACTCCAGGGGTACCTAGTTACAGCGGAAAAGTTTAGCAGAAATAAACTTCAGAACGAATTCTAGCTTCTCTTATCACAAGTGACTCGTCCTTCAAGGCGGGGAACAATATTATTTCAGTAAGAAATGTGTGGGGCTGAAAGCCACTTGGGTTACAACATATCATTTGAGATAAAAACAAATAGAGGATTTTTACTACACACTTCGGATCAATCCCCTACATCCAGCTCTTGTTAGTTTCTTGGGCTCTTTATGGGGTCTATGCAAGAATGATCCAGGTTTGCTAGATCGAATTTGCTAGGCCAAAGGATGAGGTCTACTGTCTTTGCTGCGCTTTGTCGACCATTTATGTAAATTGTGGACCTCATGTATTTAGCATCGTTGGCCGTTACAGCACAATAACCTGATTGACATTTTTTCCAGTACATGGTGTACTGGGCCATCTACTTGTTAATTTGGATATGGCCCGGCTAGTACTTACTTATCCTGAGGCAGATTGGAGAGAGCCTTGCAGATTCGCAGAGCATCACACTAAGCTGATCCTCACCAGCGTGGCACTCGGGGCAAACTTCGAAAAAATATGGATGTTTCTAACATCCCAATTTTCAATTTGGATGTTATACATAGATCATTCATATGCATTTCATATTTTATTTCATTTTGGTATTTATTTGGTTGAGATCCAAGAAATCTTAAGAAACTCAAGGACCTAAGGAGAGAGTTGGAGGTTTCATAAATTTTTATTTTTGAATTTATTCAAAATTGAAAAGAGGATCAATTTGATTTCAACAAATTATTTCCAATTATTTCAAACCAATAAAAATAAATGGGAAACGATAAAATTACTTGTTCAAAAATAGACAAGAAATATTGGAAAAGAACTTTGGAAGTCAAATTATTTTATTTGAATTTTATTTGCAGTTTTCTTCGATTGAATTAGAGAAAAACATGCATTTTTTAAAATTGCATTTAGTCCAGAAAAATGTTCATCTTGTCCCAAATATTAGGTAGGGATGGTGAAAAAAATTTCTGGAATTTTTAGGATTTTAATTTTATATTATTAGGATTTTCGTCGCGGCAATGTTTAAAAAAAACTAAGCCAGGCCGAAGCCCGCTCGCGCCGAACCGCCTCGCCGCCGTAACCCCGCTGGACTCCAGTTGAGTCCGGATCGGAGCCGCGCCCCGCCACGTCCCTCTCCAAGTCGGGATCCCCCCCCCTCTGAGGCCTTTATAAGCCGCCCCGGCGTCGCCCCTCCTCCCCAATTCGCACCCACCGCCGCCCTCGCCTAAAGCCGTCGCCGAGCCGCTAGTCGTCGCCGCCGATGCTGTCGTCGCCCGCGCCGCAGCCCCCTCGCTTCGCTGATGTTGCCTCTCCCCGCCGTTGAGCTCACTGGATCCGCAGTTGACCGAACTGGTAAAAACCGTCGGTTTTCTTCCTGGTTTATTTTCGGTTTAGATTAGATCAGTTGGTTTTTTTAGTTCTTAATTAGCACATGTTCACCCGTTAGAATCTGTTAGCGAACGAATTCGTTCATTAGTTTCTGTTAGCGGGTGTTCGTGCGATAGATTTTACTTTTTCTGTTTATTTTCGGCCAGGGACCTATCCGTGAATAGTTTTATTGCAATTTAGCCCCTGATCTTCAAACTAGCGTAACTTTTAGCTTGTTTATCGAAATTAGATGAAACCAACACCTAAATCTTTCTAACGATCCCCTCTTTCCAGTTAACCAACTTGAACATGATTTTGAAAATTTAAAATTTGAGTTTAGTTCAGATTAGTATTCGATCTTGTTTCGTTTGTATTTTGAGTTTTGTAGCTCCGATTGAGTTGATTCTTTTTGCAAATCATAGCTAATCACATGTACCTACTATTAAGATCTAATCCACATGAAAATATGATGTTAGGTTTTGTTTTTTGTTTAATTTAGCTATTGCTTGTTTCGAGTTTTATTGGATCTTTTCTCGATTTCTCTTTGTTTCGTTTGATTGATTGCTTATGTATGCTACTGTTTGTCTACGCTAGATTTTTTGGAGTGTGAAGCTTGTTACTACGAATCTCTAGAGTTTTCCGATCGTCAGCAAGGCAAGTTACACTTTGATCATACTCCTCTATACCCAGTTTTTACTATGCATTAGTTTTTCCCCTCAAATTTTGCATGAGTAGGACTGGGAACATGTGGTTTGGTTGTAGTACTTGAGGTAGGAACCTATTACCTTTGATCACCCCGGGAATATACGTTATGCTCATATATTGCTTAGCCAGATCGTAGACGGGGATTGGATCGTGATACACATGGAAGTTGTGAGAGATATTAATCTTGGATAACATTAAGGTGGCAACTTTAATACACATCTGGGTGGATTGTTTGGGGCACCTGGAGAATCCAGTGCTAGCCCGTTTTGGAAATCCCGGAGTACCTGTGTGATATTTCCTTGGTTCGCCACCCAGGCTCAAAGGGATCATATGATGTTTCATGCCTAGAAACTTCCGTGTGCAGCCACAAGCCATTATGGGCTCTGGCGTAGTTGAGTAAGTTGTATGAGCTCTTGAAGAGGTGGACTAGCAGATGTAGGGGAAAGTAGGTGTACCGGTCTACCCAGAATAGAGAGTTAATGCTTCCGAAAGACTATGCCTCGATCTTCCGATCATGGATGCGGTCGAGTCTTGTGGGGAAAAGTGTGCAACCTCTGCAGAGTGTATAAACAAATCATGGTTAGCCGTGTCCCCGGTTATGGACATCTTGAGTATCTAGAAGTGGATATTATTGTTGATCTGTCATGCCCAATATGCGATACTATCCTAAAGAGACTCGAAGGTCCCACCAAGGATAGAACCGCATATGGAAACACGTTTGCCAGGTGGATATCATTACATCAACATTACATAATAGATGGGGATACATACAAGAGGCATACAATGCCACACGAATACAACATCATCATACATAAGAGCATCATTCGACTACGGATGAAACACAAACAGAAACTCAAACGACATCCACCCTGCTAGCCCAGGCTGCTGACCTGGAACCTATCCCCTGATCGAAGAAGAAGCAGAAGAAGAACTCCAAAAGAAGCAAACATCGCCCTCGCGTCATGATCATCGCATAACCTGTACCTCCAACTATTGTTGTAGTAACCTGTGAGCCACGAGGACTCAGCAATCCCATTACCATGGGTATCAAGACTAGCAAAGCTTAAAGGGAAAGGAAGGGGTAAAGTGGTGAGGTTGCAGCAGCGACTAAGCATATATGGTGGCTAACATACGCAAATAAGAGCGAGAAGAGAGCAAACGGAACGGTCGTGAAGCTAGCAATAATCAAGAAGTGATCCTGAACTCCTACTTATGTCAAACATAACCCAAAAACCGTGTTCACTTCCCGGACTCCACCGAAAAGAGACCATCACGGCTACACACGCGGTTGATGCGTTTTAATTCATATCTGGTGTCAAGTTATCTACAACCGGACATTAACAAATTCCCATCTGCCACATAACCGCGGGCACGGCTTTCGAAAGTTTAATACCCTATAGGGGTGTCCCAACTTAGCCCATGATAAGCTCTCGTGGTCAACGAAGGATATTCCTTCTCCCAGGAAGACCCAATCAGACTCGGAATCCCGGTTACAAGACATTTCGGCAATGGTAAAACAAGACCAGCAAAGCCGCCCGACGTGCCGACAAATCCCGATAGGAGCTGCACATATCTCGTTCTCAGGGCAACACCGGATGAGTCTAGCTACGAGTAAAACCAGACTTCGAGTTTCCCCGAGTTGGCCCTGTAGGCAGCTCAGTTCGGACCAACACTCGAAGGAGCACTGGCCCGGGGGGGATAAAATAAAGATGACCCTCGGGCTCCGGAAACACAAGGGAAAAAGGGCTAGGTGAGGCAAATGGTAAAACCAAGGTTGGGCCTTGCTGGAGGAGTTTTATTCAAAGCGAACTATCAAGGGGGTCCCATAATTCACCCAACTGCGTAAGGAACACAAAAATCCGGGAACATAACACCGGTATGACGGAAACTAGGGCGACAAGAGTGGAACAAAACACCAGGCATAAGGCCGAGTCTTCCACCATTTACCAAGTATATAGATGCATTAATTAAATAAGAGATATTGTGATATCCCAACATAATCTTGTCCACCATGGAGCAATCTTCAACTTCACCTGCAACTAACAACGCTATAAGAGGGGCTGACCAAAGCAGTAACATAGCCAAGCAACCGTTTGCTAGGAAGGGTGAAAAAGGTTAGAGGCTGACATGGCAATTTGGGAGGCTTGATAAACAGGTGATAGGTAGCGCAGCATAGCGATAGAACGAAGCAACTAGCGTAGCAATGATAGTAGTGAGATCCAGGGTAGCGGTCATCTTGCCTGAAATCCCGCAAGGAAGAAGAACGAATCCATGAAGAAGATGAAGGCACGAAGATGAACCAAGCATAGACGAACGAATCCTCACGATCGCAACGAAACGGGAACTATCGAGAAGAAGCACACAACATGGTAAACACACCACCACACATATACAAGACAAGATGCACAACCAAGCATGATGCAAGACAAGACTACATGAAGCTACTCATGGCAAGAGATGATGCAAACAAGAGCAACACATCAAGGCAAGTTTAAATGAGGCCGGGAACAACATATGACAATTCCGGTAAGTCCTCATATGCAAATTTCGAAATTGGTCCAGATCTGAATAAACCTTATGTTCAAGTTGTTAAACAGCAAGTTAAGATGCACCAAGATGATATACACGAGATTCTAGTCAAGTTACATATAAAGTTCATTGGATTTCGAGCTACGGCCTAGAAGATATGAGCAAAACAAGTTAAACATGGCATTGATGCAAAATGCATACAAACATCAAGCAAACACCTCAAAACAAGGATGCAACATGATAATATGAAACTACATGCAAAAACAAGCAAGTTTCATATAGAGCACACTCAAAACAGAGCAACGGTTCAACACATACACTCTATACAAGTTTAAAGGACAAGCTGTCCAAAACAGCAACTAGGCATATTGCAAGCATCAAAACAACATGCTACAGCACCTTAACATGAAAACAAAAGGCATGGACATGATGTATAGGTAAAGCATAACAAAACATGAACACTGAGCTATCTCCAGAAATCACTAGAACATGCTCAAAAAGACATGGCAAGATTGCATATAATAACAGTTTCAGACTTTGCATAAATAACATCAGGTTGCAATGTTTAGAGCTATCAAACAACATGTTACAGGAACTTAACATGGAAAACAGAGGCATGGAATGAACCTAATTGCATAGAACAAAAGTTCTTTACTGACCATGATCCAAAAAGGAACAGAAAATATTATGGCACCCATGTAAACATGGCAAATGATATGACAGATTCAAACATGGCAGGAACAACAATAAGTAGGCATGTTGATGAGCTTGTACCACTCACCACAGAGCAATAAATGGCATGACAAGGTGACCAACAGGAAGAATACATGTTTATGAAGCTAAGCATGGCAAGAGCAAGTTCATAGCATGCTTGGATCACTAACAACAAACATGGCAAAACTGAACATAATATTGACAGGCTGACAGCAACATTATTTAGTAAATTTGGAGCAAGATTACAACAAGCTACAGCACGCTACAAATGCAACCAGGGGCATGGATGGATAGAGCATGACATGTGTAACAAAACTTCCTTAGTGAACATCTCCATATTATGCATAGAATGACTTGTAGCAGCAGGTTTACGTAGCATCATGATATAGCAGATTCAGCCTAGCAAAACAGTAACAGCAAGTACCATACTTAACAAGCTTGATGCACTCACTACACAACTCACAAAAATACATGGATGGCACCCCTGTAAAGATGGCATGATGTAGTTCAAAACACATGCAGACATCAAGCTCATAGGATGCAGACATCAAATGCAACAAAAATGACAAATCACCAAGTTATAATAGTTTCAGCAGATTAACATCATATAGCACTCTTGCAACAAAGATTCAGGCATCTAGATCGACTGAAACAAGCATGGCACAATGTAAAGAAATGAAGAGCATCTCAAAACGAACATTTTGATATATCATGCATGCAAAACAGAGCTACTATTAGAGAGTTATGGCATGTTGAACAGGGCACCAGAATGCAACTATTAGCAGGACTTAGCCGATTTATGGAAAAAAACAACACGGGCGCAGGATAACTAAATTGCGCATGGGGCGAGGGTTTGGTCGGCTGCTCACCATGGGCTCGGCCCAGAAGGACGGAGGACGAGGCAGGCCGGAGGGGATGCAGGCTGGGCCTGTCGGTGAGGTGGCCGGCCCACAGATGGGCGCGGCCCACGGGGCGCGAGCGGTGGGACGCGGATCGGGGCTCCTCCCGATCCCGTCAGACAGCGGCGGCGACGGGAGCAGTCGGCGGCGGCGATGGGCAGATCCGGCCGGCCGGTGCCGGATCTGGCACGGCGGCGGCAGGAACGGGGCCGGTGAAGGACGGGCGAGGCGGC